>NC_089838.1:176639859-176784859 GCF_035609145.1 Eleutherodactylus coqui
TGTGGGACTTTTACGGATGTGGCAATACCAAATATGTATTTTTGTTATGATTTAGATCCTTCTATTATAAATATGGCAAAAAGTGGATGATTTAAACTTGTTACTTTTTTTTTTTTTAAATTAGTAAAACTTTATTGAACTTGTTTTTACTTTTTTTTTTTTTTTAGTCTTCCTAGGGACAACAACTTGCAATGCTTTGATCGCTCCTGCAGTATGATGTAATGCCACGGGGATGACTTGATAGGCATTCTGCCATAACAACCCTAGGGCCTTTCAGAGGGACCCCGGCTGTCATGACACCTGCACGGCCCCTTGCAATCTCATCAGGATGGGCCGTACGGGACCCCCAAACATTGTTTGGGGGATTTAAATGCCGCTGTTAGAACGGACTCGTGTTTAAAGGTTAACAGCTTTGATAATCCGCGTGGCTGATCAGAGCGGTTGCTGCCAGGATGTAAATGTACGCTCTGCAGCAGGAAGGGGTTAAGGCCCCCAGGCATGGCTGTTTGTCTATGAAGCTGTACCTATGGAAGGGCTTAATAGAATGCCTGCTCAAATACAATATACTAAAGCATTGCTGTATATTGTAGAAGTGATCAAACATTCTCAAATTCAAGTTCCCTGTGAGCATTAAGAAAAAAAAAGTAAAAATAAATGAAAAATTATTTTTACAAAAAAAATTTTTAAATAAAGATTACAAGAAATAAAAAATAAACCTTCTTCCCATGTTCAACATTATTTATCTTGCACAGAGGAAAAAAAGTGCACCATGCCAGAATTGTACTTTTTGGTCACCCAGTCTCTAGAGATGAGCAAGCACTAGAGATGAGCGAACACGTTCGGCCCCGCCCCTTTTTCGCCCGAACACCGAACTTTGCGAACACTTCAGTGTTCGGGCGAAAAAGTTCAGGGGCCGCCGTGGCAGCGCGGGGGGGGGGGGTGCGGCGGGGAGTGGGGGGGAGAGGGAGAGAGAGAGGGCTCCCCCCTGTTCCCCGCTACTGCCGCCCGCGCTGCCGCGCATCTCCCCGCCCCCCGGCGGCACCCGGACCTTTACGCGCGAACACTGCAGTGTTCGGCAAAGCCGGTGTCCGGGTGCGGATGTGTCCGTAACGGACATGTTCGCTCATCTCTAGCAAGCACCAAAATGCTCGGGTGCTCGTTACTCGGGACGAAAATTTCGCGATGCTCGAGGGTTCGTTTCGAATAACGAACCCCATTGAAGTCAATGGGCGACCCAAGCATTTTTGTATATCGCCGATGCTCGCTAAGGTTTCCATTTGTGAAAATCTGGGCAATTCAAGAAAGTGATGGGAACGACACAGCAACGGATAGGGCAGGCGAGGGGCTACATGTTGGGCTGCATCTCAAGTTCCCAGGTCCCACTATTAAGCCACAATAGCGGCAAGAGTGGGCCCCCCCCCTCCCAACAATTTTCACTTCTGAAAAGCCCTCATTAGCAATGCATACCTTAGCTAAGCACCACACTACCTCCAACAAAGCACAATCACTGCCTGCATGACACTCCGCTGCCACTTCTCCTGGGTTACATGCTGCCCAACCCCCCCCCCCCGTACGACCCAGTGTCCACAGCACACACCAAAGTGTCCCTGCGCAGCCTTCAGCTGCCCTCATGCCACGCCACCCTCATGTCTATTTATAAGTGCGTCTGCCATGAGGAGGAACCGCAGGCACACACTGCAGAGGGTTGGCACGGCTAGGCAGCGACCCTCTTTAAAAGGGGCAGGACGATAGCCCACAATGCTGTACAGAAGCAGTGAGAAATATAATCCTGTGCCACCGCCATCAGGAGCTGCACACGTGGGCATAGCAATGGGGAAACTATGTGCCACACACTATTCATTCTGTCAAGGTGTCTGCATGCCCCAGTCAGACCGTGGTTTTTTATAAATAGTCACAGGCAGGTACAACTCCGCAATGGGAATTCCGTGTGCACCCACAGCATGGGTGGCTCCCTGGAACCCACCGGCTGTACATAAATGTATCCCATTGCAGTGCCCTGGACAGCAGAGCTAACGTCAGATTAAATGCAGGTGGGCTTCGGCCCACACTGCATGCCCCAACCTGACCGGGGTTTTTAATTCATAGACACAGGCAGGTACAACTCCCTATTGTGAAGTCCCTGTGGACCGACAGCATGGGTGGGTGCCAGGAAGCCACCGGCGGCACATAAATATATCCCATTGCATTGCCCATCACAGCTGAGGTAATGTCATGTTTAATGCAGGTGGGCTTCAGCCCACACTGCATGCCCCAGTCAGACTGGGGTTCTTTAGAAGTGGACACATGCAGTTACAACTCCGTGTGGACCGACAGCATGGGTGGCTCCCTGGAACCCACCGGCGGTACATAAATATATCCCATTGCAGTGCCCAGCACAGCTGAGGTAACGTCAGCTTTAATGCAGGTGGGCAAAAAATTAATTGGATTACACTGTAGGCGAGGGCCCCAAAAAATTGGTGTACCAACAGTACTAATGTACCTCAGAAAAATTGCCCATGCCCAACCAAGAGGGCAGGTGAAACCCATTAATCGCTTTGGTTAATGTGGCTTAATTTGTAACTAGGCCTGGAGGCAGCCCAGTTAAAATAAAAATTGGTTCAGGTGCAAGTTTCAACGCTTTAATGAGCATTGAAACGTATAAAAATTGTTTACAAAAATTATATGACTGAGCCTTGTGGGCCTAAGAAAAATTGCCCGTTCGGCATGATTACGTGAGGTTTCAGGAGGAGGAGCAGGAGGAGGAAGATGAATATAATACACAGATCGATGAAGCAAAAATGTCCCCGTTTTTGATGGTGATAGAGAACGATGCTTCCATCCGCGGGTGCAGCCTACGTATTGCTTAGGTATCGCTGCTGTCCGCTGGTGGAGAAGAGAAGTCTGGGGAAATCCAGGCTTTGTTCATCTTGATGAGTGTAAGCCTGTCGGCACTGTCGGTTGGCAGGCAGGTACGCTTATCTGTGATGATTCCCCCAGCCGCACTAAACACCCTCTCTGACAAGACGCTAGCCGCAGGACAAGCAAGCACCTCCAGGGCATACAGCGCGAGTTCAGGCCACGTGTCCAGCTTCGACACCCAGTAGTTGTAGGGGGCAGAGGCGTCACGGAGGACGGTCGTGCGATTGGCTACGTACTCCCTCACCATCCTTTTACAGTGCTCCCGCCGACTCAGCCTTGACTGGGGAGCAGGGACACAGTCTTGCTGGGGAGCCAGAAAGCTGTCAAAGGCCTAAGAGAGTGTTCCCCTGCCTGTGCTGTACATGCTGCCTGATCTCTGCGCCTCCCCTGCTACCTGGCCCTTGGAACTGCGCCTTCTGCCACTAGCGCTGTCGGATGGGAATTTTACCATCAGCTTGTCCGCCAGGGTCCTGTGGTATAGCATCACTCTCGAACTCCTTTGCTCTTCGGGTATCAGAGTGGAAAGGTTCTCCTTATACCGTGGGTCGAGCAGTGTGTACACCCAGTAATCCGTAGTGGCCAGAATGCGTGTAACGCGAGGGTCACGAGAAAGGCATCCTAACATGAAGTCAGCCATGTGTGCCAGGGTACCTGTACGCAACACATGGCTGTCCTCACTAGGAAGATCACTCTCAGCATCCTCCTCCTCAGGCCATACACGCTGAAAGGATGACAGGCAAGCAGCATGGGTACCCTCAGCAGTGGGCCAAGCTGTCTCTTCCCCCTCCTCCTCATCCTCCTCATGCTCCTCCTCAACGCGCTGAGATATAGACATGAGGGTGCTCTGACTATCCAGCGACATACTGTCTTCCCCCGCCTCTGTTTCCGAGCGCAAAGCGTCTGCCTTTATGCTTTGCAGGGAACTTCTCAAGAGGCATAGCAGAGAAATGGTGACGCTAATGATTGCAGCATCGTTGCTCACTATCTGGGTAGACTCCTCAAAGTTTCCAAGGACCTGGCAGATGTCTGCCAACGAGGCCCACTCTTCTGTAAAGAATTGAGGAGGCTGACTCCCACTGCGCCGCCCATGCTGGAGTTGGTATTCCACTATAGCTCTACGCTGCTCATAGAGCCTGGCCAACATGTGGAGCGTAGAGTTCCACCGTGTGGGCACGTCGCACAGCAGTCGGTGCACTGGCAGATTAAACCGATGTTGCAGGGTGCGCAGGGTGGCAGCGTCCGTGTGGGACTTGCGGAAAGGTGCGCAGAGCCGGCGCACCTTTCCGAGCATGTCTGACAAGCGTGGGTAGCTTTTCAGAAAGCACTGAACGACGAAATTAAAGACGTGGGCCAGGCATGGCACGTGCGTGAGGCTGCCGAGCTGCAGAGCCGCCACCAGGTTACGGCCGTTGTCACAAACGACCATGCCCGGTTGGAGGCTCAGCGGCCCAAGCCAGCGGTCGGTCTGCTCTGTCAGACCCTGCAGCAGTTCGTGGGCCGTGTGCCTCTTCTCTCCTAAGCTGAGTAGTTTCAGCACGGCCTGCTGACGCTTGCCCACCGCTGTGCTGCCACGCCGCGAGACACCGACTGCTGCTGACGTGCTGCTGCTGACACATCTTGATTGTGAGACAGAGGTTGCGGAGGAGGAGGAGGGTGGTTTAGTGGAGGAAGCATACACCGCTGCAGATACCACCACCGAGCTGGGACCCGCAATTCTGGGGGTGGGTAGGACGTGAGCGGTCCCAGGCTCTGACTCTGTCCCAGCCTCCACTAAATTCACCCAATGTGCCGTCAGGGAGATATAGTGGCCCTGCCCGCCTGTGCTTGTCCACGTGTCCATTGTTAAGTGGACCTTGGCAGTAACCGCGTTGGTGAGGGCGCGTACAATGTTGCGGGAGACGTGGTCGTGCAGGGCTGGGAAGGCACATCGGGAAAAGTAGTGGCGACTGGGAACTGAGTAGCGCGGGGCCGCCCCCGCCATCATACCTTTGAGAGCCTCCGCTTCCACAACCCTATACGGCAGCATCTCCAGGCTGATAAATTTGGCTATGTGGACGTTTAACGCTTGAGCGTGCGGGTGCGTGGCGGTGTACTTGCGCTTGCGCTCCAACACTTGCACTAGCGACGGCTGGACGCTGCGCTGACAGACATTGGTGGATGGGGCCGAGGACAGCGGAGGTGAGGGTGTGGGTGCAGGCCAGGAGACAGTAGTGCCTGTGTCCTGAGAGGGGGGTTGGATCTCAGTGGCAGGTTGGGGCACAGGGGGAGAGGCAGCGGTGCAAACCGGAGGCGGTGAACGGCCTTCGTCCCACCTTGTGGGGTGCTTGGCCATCATATGTCTGCGCATGCTGGTGGTGGTGAGGCTGGTGGTGGTGGCTCCCCGGCTGATCTTGGCGCGACACAGGTTGCACACCACTGTTCGTCGGTCGTCTGCACTCTCAGTGAAAAACTGCCAGACCTTTGAGCACCTCGGCCTCTGCAGGGTGGCATGGCGCGAGGGGGCGCATTGGGAAACAGTTGGTGGATTATTCGGTCTGGCCCTGCCTCTACCCCTGGCCACCGCACTGCCTCTTCCAACCTGCCCTGCTGCTGCACTTGCCTCCCCCTCTGAAGACCTGTCCTCAGTAGGCGTAGCAAACCAGGTGGGGTCAGTCACCTCATCGTCCTGCTGCTCTTCCTCCGAATCCTCTGTGCGCTCCTCCCTCGGACTTACTGCCCTTACTACTACCTCACTGATAGACTACTGTGTCTCATCGTCATCGTCCTCCTCACCCACTGAAAGCTCTTGAGACAGTTGCCGGAAGTCCCCAGCCTCATCCCCAGGACCCCGGGAACTTTCCAAAGGTTGGGCATTGGTCACGACAAACTCCTCCAGTTGGAGAGGATTCGGAACCATTGCTGCCCATTCTGGGCAGGGGCCCGAGAACAGTTCCTGGGAGTCTGCCTGCTCCTCAGAATGTGTCATTGTAATGGAGTGAGGAGGCTGGGAGGAAGGAGGAGCAGCAGCCAGAGGATTCAGAGTTGCAGCAGTGGACGGCGCAGAAGTCTGGGTGGTCGATAGATTGCTGGAAGCACTTTCTGCCATCCACGACAGGACCTGCTCACACTGCTCATTTTCTAATAAAGGTCTACCGCGTGGACCCATTAATTGTGAGATGAATGTGGGGACGCCAGAAACGTGCCTCTCTCCTAATCCCGCAGCAGTCGGCTGTGATACACCTGGATCAGGAGCTCGGCCTGTGCCCACACCCTGACTTGGTCCTCCGTGTCCTCGGCCGCGTCCACGTCCTCTAGGCCTACCCCGACCCCTCAGCATGGTGTATTACCAGTAGTGCAGAAACAGAACGCTGTAATTAAATGTGCCGCTTATTGGCCTGTGGTTGGAGGCTGACTTCGCTTACGGAACGCACAGCAGAGCCAGGAAAGAATTTTGCGCAAGCCTGCTGTAACACTTAGCTGGCTGCGTATGAATTAGGACAACTACCCCCAGCAGAGACCCAGTACACTGAGGACCGTGACAGGTAGCCCAAATAGATTTTTTTTCCCAAATGTTTTTGGAAAGGCCCACTGCCTATATACACTAAATATGTCTTCTGTCCCTGCCTCACCACTACTGGCCCTGGACAATGTAAAATTACTGCAGACTGTTTCACTGTGGACAGGAATGCAGCGGTGATGTAACAGGCAACACAGAGCCAGGAAAGAATTTTGCGCAAGCCTGCTGTAACACTTAGCTGGCTGCGTATGAATTAGGACAACTACCCCCAGCAGAGACCCAGTACACTGAGGACGGTCACAGGCAGCCCAAATAGATTTTTTTTCCCAAATGTTTTTGGAAAGGCCCACTGCCTATATACACTAAATATGTCTTCTGTCCCTGCCTCACCACTACTGGCCCTGGACAATGTAAAATTACTGCAGGACGCAATGCTCTGCACGGCCGATATACAAAAAAAAAAGTGCAACACTGCAAAAAGCAGCCTCCACACTACTGCACACGGTTAGATGTGGCCCTAAGAAGGACCGTTGGGGTTCTTGAAGCCTAAAATAACTCCTAACACTCTCCCTATAGCAACTCCAGCAAGACAGCACTTTCCCTGAACTATGTCAGAATGCATCTGTGGCGAGCCGCTGGAGGGGCCGATTTTTATACTCGGGTGACACTTGATCTCCCCAGCCACTCACTGCAGGGGGGTGGTATAGGGCTTGAACGTCGCAGGGGGAAGTTGTAATGCCTTCCCTGTCTTTCTATTGGCCAGAAAAGCGCGCTAACGTCTCAGAGATGAAAGTGAAAGTAACTCGAACATCGCGTGGTGCTCGTTTCGAATAACGAGCATCTCGAACACGCTAATACTCGAACGAGCATCAAGCTCGGACGAGTACGTTCGCTCATCTCTACCAGTCTCCCAAATTTTTTTTATAAAAAAAAAAGATCAATGTCATATGTACCCTAAAATGGTACAAATAGAAACTTACAGGTTGTCCAACAAAAACAAGCCTTCAAACTACCCCATTAAAATCTCCATGTAGCCTTACCTTAGGCATTGATGTCCTGCATGGTTCTACAGGGCACATCAGCCAACTGCACTAAAGAGAGGGTCACAGTCAGCTTCAGTACTTCACCTCCTGATGACGTATGTTATATTTGTACTTTGTAGGTCATATTAGGAAGTGCAGGGGTGTTATATGTTGCAGCCAGCATAGACAGCGGCATCTAAGTAGCCAGGAGGAGGAGGCCCCCTTCATAGCCTCTGCAATATGGTCGTGGTTGGTAATGAACTTACATTTGTCTTGTATTTCGGACTATTAGGCCCCGCTCGTGGCAAGGTTTAATAGAATACTGCTAAAAGTACAATATACTGTAATACAGAAGTACAAGGGATCAGAAGATCACAAGTTCAAGTCCCCTATGGGGACTAAAAAAAAAGGAGTAAAAGTAAGGAATAAAGTTTTTTTTAAGTATTAAAAAAAATATTTCCAGTCTATGCTTAAAAGGATCAAAGCAAAAAAAGAATGTCAAACATAATTTGTATCATCACATTTATAAAAGTCCAAGCTATCAGATAATCTATCCTGAGGATAGGTCATCAAGAGTAAATTTTTGGAAAACTCCTTAGTCACTCCCGATAAGTTTCATGTGTGAGACCTGCCTCCACTTTTTAGCTATCCTTGGAATTTTTTTAATCTAGTTAGGATAGAATCTTTCATGCAATGATAAAAGTCACTGCTAAAAACAGAACAAGTTCATCACATTCATGAGCCAGTTCTGACAGCCGATATATACATGACCATCATACACTTATACTTAAATAGAAAATACGTTTTGCTATCAGTTTCTGTTTTTTGAGTGTATCTGTGCACATCCAGAACAATTACACTTGTATTTGCAAAATCATAGGAAGCAAAATAAACCTAAATTGTTTATAGTCTCGAGGATGATGATATCCCACTCCAAGGAAGATTCTGCTGAATAGTCTTTCTAGACAGAATGCTAGAGAATATAATCTCCCCTCCAGGATCCTTGTTGACCTTCATACACCACCAAGAACCCTGACAGGGGCCCTTCACCTTCAGTCAACAGAAAAAAAATATCCACATAATCCAATAGCATAAGAAAGCCACATGGGGACCAAGATTCACCTAGTAGTAATGCAGAGAGCCATAGTGGACAGCAACAGGAGGCCAGCTAGAGCCCAGGGCCAGCCAGTGTTAGACAAAGCCACAGTGGAGCTGACATCAGCAGAGTGGCACAAGATAACCCAAATATGGCAATGTTGGGCAACAGGAGAATGAAGCATGGTCACATGGTATTCACTGCTTCCGCTCATCGATTCCAAGTGTGTCAGTTATGCCTCACACACTCTTCCTCCTCTAAAGGAAGCTCTACTAGATCTATTTATAAATTGTAAAATGATGTTCTAAATTCAAGATAATCTTAAACTGGCTACACCCATAAAATTAATATTGGCCAGAATGCGGCTGATCAATCATATTTTGAGTAGTCTGAATGAATGATATGACCATCAGTGTGCCAGAATAAACTGGCAGATCAGAAATGCAGTTTAGAAAACAGCAAAAACTTGCAAAAAACAGTGAATGATCGCCATAAGTATCAGATTATACCATACAAGCCTAGTTTCAGCCAACTGAAAAAAAAAATCTAACCGCCACTTTTTTTGGCAGATAGCAGCCTGCCATCAACCACCACAATCATTAAATTGTGTATTTTAAAACTATGGTTGGCTGTATGTGTTTGGCTTGGTGTAAAAGTGATTGATTTTAATAAAGTTCTCATAAGTTACTAAGAAATACCAGACGTTTGTGCAAGTGAAAATGTGCAAACTTAGACAATTTTAAAACCAAAGTCCACCAGGTTTAGCTTGGAGAGATATCCTGACCTCTAAAGGATTATACCAGAGTTGTAAATTCCATCCTAGCTGGCAAGGGGTGCGGTTTCTGTAGTATAAGGGACTCAACCTACATGGTTAAAAAGTTGCCATAGAAAGCTTTGCAAACATCTCTACAAACTAAAGTTTGCTCAGCTTATTTAACCCATTAACTCGGCACTCACCAAGGCAGAAAACAGAACCAACCACATGGAAACTAAGATGGTAGAATTTGCAGCTTCACACAGTTCCCTCATTGATGTGCATCACACCACAGAATCAGAACTAAATCAACTTAAAAGCCAAAGTGGCGGTCATGGAAGACAGGTCACATGGTAATAACGTAAAATTTTGATGGATTTCAAAAACTGTGTCTGCCTCTGAAATGATGCAATATTTGCAAAGCCTTATACAAGTATTGCTATTGGAGTGTTCATTGCAAGCTTTTATAATTGATGGAGCACATAGACTTCCTCTCCCCAAACACCTGGCGGACCGTATACCAAGAAATGTCCTGGCCTGAGTCTATTTTTTGCATATAAAAGAGAAATTGCAGGTAGGAAAATAAATCCATTACTCATGCTGTACCAATCCTTGTCCTTGTACACAGATGAATCCGTGGCTACCCCAGCACAAGGGAAACAGCTACTCCCTGTTACTACGGCATTGCCGAACAATAAAATTCCATACAAATGGGGATTTCCTGTACATCTTCAGATTGCTAACACCATCCAGCTTTGTTCTCAGTTTTTGGAAGACAGGATTAACCTTTTACGGCAATGACTCTTAAATGTCTCCCTACCTACTAAAGACTCTAAAGGCCCATTTACACTGGACGATTATCGCTAAAACTTCGCTCATCGGCAATCGTTTTAGCGATAATCGGTGTGTGTAAATGGGTGCAGGGCACCCGCAATGCGGGCTCTTTTCGATGATCGTTAAAATCAAGTGAGTTTGATTTTAGCAATTAGTTTTATCAGTTGTTCTCCACGGGGGAGTGCTGATAGCATTGTTTCCCTGTGGAGAACAAAGGATCGGAGCGCAGATAATAGCCTCGGGCTATTAGCCTGAGCTCAGGGAAGGCTTCATTTGCATACATAATTGGTATTTAAGTAGCTGAGTAGCTACTTAAATACCAATTATTTTTAAGCTAAATAATCACTCAAAGCTGTCACTCAAACGGTCGTTTGAGCGATCTTTGAGCGATTATCTGCTCGTGTAAATGGGCCTTAACCAACTTCCTCATCATCTGCTGGTAGAATGGCACACTGTGAAACCTAGTAAGCAAGTTCAATATCAACTGATAAGCTTGCCCTGCTAGTGTGTTAATATGGAACATTAAAACCCCAGTAACAGTTGCTGACTTTATACCCCTAAGCAAGTTATGCTGCTCCAAAAAAGCGGTTATATTTCTATCTTCACTCATTGCAATGTGAAGGACTGTTTGTTGTTAATGTTACATTTCTTTATATTTTGCTTTCTCCTTTTCTTGTTGCATACCAGGTACACATCTGGGTCCACTTAGCACAAGATGGATGCTAACACGATAGCAACTTTTTATAACATGAAATGCTACGTAGCTATGCTTATTCACCATAATTAAACCTATGAGGATAAAGGTAGATTTATTAAATGTGAAGGGGCTAAATAGTGCACAAAAACAGGTGTATATGTGGGACAATGTAAAGACACCATCTCCAGATATTTTGTTATGCAACGGGAAATGCATGCAGTTTCAAAGGATGCTTCACGTATAAACACCCAAGCTACCATAGCATATGTCTCTCCCACTGCACATCTAAGGCCAGAGGAGTATTAAAAAACACTGTTGTGTTTCAGCTTATCTAAGAGGTAATAGGTACGCAAGGCAAATATATTATAATAGTCTGTTCTATAAACAACACACTGTACATACTAGCCTCAATCTATGCTCCAAATAGGAAACAAAGGAACTTTACCCATAAAATTCTGTGCATTTATCCAAAGTTAAATTAGGTAAACTTCGTATCTTGGTAATTTTAATGCAGTCTTAGATATTTGTATGGGCACAACCTCTGATCTATCAAAGTAACGCATTATTTACCACGCACGGTGAGAGTCGTAAGAAAAAAAAAATCTTTGAAAAAAATAAAAGTAAGGGTGACTACCCACTACAGTTTATTTTTTCACTGGGAAATTCACAGCGGTTTTTTTTTCTGCAGTGGTCTATGGGACTTGTAATGTTAAAATCGCTATCACGCAAAATCGCAATTTACTGCGAAATCGCGATTTTGCGTGATTGCAATTTTAACATTACAAGTACTGCAAATTTCGCAGTGAAATTAAACCGTAGTGAGTAGTTACCCTAGTACAGCAAAAAAAAAAACACGATATAAGTTTGGTATCTTAGTTATCATACTATCCCATAGAATGAAGTTATCATGTCATTTTTGTTGCAGTTTGTATGCTGTAGAAACAAGACGCACTTGCAACCAATTGTTTTAAGAATGCCTCTGGGAGTGTGGGGAGTGTGGTGTCTCGAAGGTATGCGTTTCGTAAATCTGTTGGTGTGTTTTGTGGTGAGAATATAATTTGGCTAACAACTGTCTGAATTCGTCTGTTATAGTCAATGGGTTTGCCGTGACTGTGCCATGCTTTGTACAGAGCCTAAAGAAGGGGCTCACTATAGGGTGAGCATGGAGTCTGCGAGCTAGTGGCGTTGTCGGTTTATTATTTAGTATGTAGTATCGTTGGCCTCATATTTTCACGAGATGGACATTTTTAGCAGCTTCTTCCAACTGTAGAACTTTCTGTTCTAGGTCTAATTGTCTTTTCAAACATTCTCTTTTCTTCCAAGAAGATGTTTGGATCAGGATACCACGAAGTACCACTTTGTGGGCTTCCCATAAGGAGATGGGGCTAAAGGGCTATTGATAGTAAAATATTCCTCAAGTTGAGGTGTTAGTGAAGACACTAGATCTGGAAGTGCTAATAAAGAATCGTTAATGGTCCAAGAGGTATTAGTAGGTTTTGACATTAAGGAGTTGCAGGTTATGGATACTGAGCTATGGTCAGACCAGGGAACAGAGAGGATTTTAGAATGTGAAATATGTGGCAGAAATGAAACCGGTACTAGTATGTGGTCTATTCTCTTGTATAGAGACTGTGGGGCAGAGAAGTGTGTGACGTCCTTGACAGTGAGATTAACTTCTCGCCAGGAGTCAACAAGATGGTGTTGTGAGAGAAGTCTTTTAAGGTTGTGTGAAATGGAATGTTGTGGTTGTATATGAGGCGTTGGGAGGGAAATCGCGTTTCTGTCCAGGCTCGGGTCTAAGATACAGTTGGAATCTCCGCACAAGATAACTGTACCATTCTTATTAGTTTCTACAGTTTCAAGTAGCTTTGTAAGAAAATAAATTTGTCTGGAATTTGGGGCATAATATGCTACGAGGGTAACCGGGACGTCTTGAATTACACCTGTTAGAATTAGGAAGCGACCTTCAGGATCTGATATAGTTGATGTGTGAGTAAAAGGAACAGAGCGACCGAAACAGATAGTCACCCCTTTTGTTTTAGATGGTCCCGTTGCCGAAAAGAAGGTGGGATAATGAGGAGAGAGATAGCGTGGGGAGGAGTGGTCAGAGAAGTGGGTCTCCTGTAGGCATATAATATCGGCGTGAATACTTTTATAATAGCGGAAGGCTTTGGATCGTTTATTGGGGGAGTTGAAGCCCTGCACATTGTGTGAAATGATTTTTAAATCCATTGGGGGGGGGGGGGGGGTGTTTAAGAAATTATGAAAAATGAAGAATATGCTGAGACCTTAGTCCTGAGAGAGAGGGAGGGGAGGGGGGTGAAGGATAGGGGGAGGTGGAAGGAGTGGCCAACAAAATAAGATAGCATTGTGAATAAGACAAGTAACTTGTATAAGAGAGGCTGCCGTAGTAGTCATGGCAGCAACTGCTAACAGTAACGCACACTGCGAAGGTGCCAGAGAGGAAACGAGAATTATGATAGGAAGATTGAAGTAAGAAGTAAGGAGACCCCTACTTTTGGGGGGGACGACACAAGAAGAGAGGAAGAGGATATTAGGAGGGAAGGATAAATAGAAAAGAGAGAGAAGAAAAAAAAAAGAATTGGAGGAAAGAAAAACTTACTGCCTACAGCAGTGATTAACATGTGATAGACAACAATCTATGAAAGCCAACATTTGACTCTCTGAAACAGCCAAAGAGTAGGCTTGCAACTGTAACTGGAGAACAGTCATCTTTCGTGAGAGACCCATTATAAAGGTCAAATTCAGAGAATAAAAGGAGAATAATCGTAACAGAAAATACTTGCAGGTAGTAGATAAATTTCACAAAAGTCAATGTGATCCACGTATTGGTGATTGCCCTGTATAAAAGAAGGGATGTCATGTACCACTGCCAGTGTGGTGTTATATGGGACTAATGGGAGGACCCCATTCATGTTTAATGTCAAAGTCCTGCCACGAGTCTCTGTAAAGAAAGGAAGGTTAGGTATTGCATGCATTCTCATGAAGGCTTGTCAGAGAACCTAAGACCGCCCTAGTTTTCACGAAGAAAGTTTCAGGAGGAGAGTTGTAAAGGACAAGGTATAGTGCATCCTGATTAAGGGTAAATTCATGTCTTTATTCATGGCTCTTAGTCGTTCTCATCTGTTCTCCTGGGTGATCTAGAGGGCTGCGAATTAGTTGTAGAGTCCAACTCTTGAGCAGGTTGCGGAAATTGTAGATCCTCAAAGCAGCATCGTGCGCCCTCCTTGGATAGGATGGTGTGAGATCTATCATGGAAGGTGAATGTTAGTTGGAATGGACACCTCCACCTATATTGTATTCTTTTCTGCTGCAGGATCTCTAAGTAGGGCTTGAGGGCTCTTCTTTTTGCTAATGTTAAGGGTGCTAGATAGGGGAAGAGTTGGTATTCATGCCTTTGAAAAAGTAATTTAGAAGTCGAACGAGCTGCCCGCAGAAGGTGCGATGGAAATGCATTTTGAGAACTATGTCCCTCGGGGGATCTCCTGGTTTATGGGCTCGCAGTGCTTTATGGACTCTGTCCATCTCCAGCCTCTCTATAGGGATGTTGGGACAAAGTTCCTGAAACAAGGCTGTTGTGGTGGACTGGAGGTCCTGGGTGGATTCAGGAAGGCCGCAAATTCATAGGTTATCCCTGCGGGCTCTATTTTCAGCGTCCTCCAGTTTGTCATGGAGGATAAAAATTTCCTCATGCAGCTACTCCACTTTTTCATGGGACTCGAGGACAGTTGTTGCATTGTCCATGCGGTCTTCCAATGCTGCCGTTCGGTAGCCGAGATCTTGAATCTCTTTAGTAAGCTTAGACGTAATGTCGTCTGAGATTTGAGAGAGCTTTTTTTTAGTATCGATTGTATTTGGGGAAGACGAGAGTCAGGTATAGCTGTGATAGCATATGGATTGGTTGGGTCCGTAGGTGTGGAGATCTGGGCGGCTGAGGTGCCTTCCGTTGATGAACGAGGCGACCCGTCTGTGGCGGCCAGGGACAGTATGTGTCTTGAAGATCGCTTGGACATTGTCTGAGGTTGAGCGCTCTTCCCCTGTTTTGTATAAGAAAGATGCATAATTTTGGTGAAACTTAACAGGAAGCAAGTAGGTAGAAGAATTGAGGGGGAGGTTGGGGTCTCTTTAGGTTATTATCCTCTATCAGGCACCGGACCCAAGTTTAACTACATTGGGGCCATGTGGTCACCCGTGCGGCCAAATGACGGCTGTAGCAGTTCCTCCACCTCCTTTCAAAAAATCATAACTTTTATTTATCCATCCGCTGTCTGAGGGCTTGTTTTTTGTGGAAAGCGTTGTATTTTTAATTGTACTATTTAATGTATCATATAATGTACTGAAAAGCTTTTTAAAAATTCTAAGTGGAGTGGAATGGAAAAAAATGAAATTCCTCCAGCTGAGGTTAAGAATGCAATAAAAACACTGAAAGTGAATAAGCGCCCAGGGCCGGACGGCTTCTCCGCTACTTACTATAAAATATTCTCCCCATTACTCCATACCCACCTTGCTAATTATTTTAACGTGATGCGGGACGGTCAACACGTTGGACAAACATCACTTATGGCAGCCATTTCCATGATCCCCAAGCCTGAAAGAGATCCGTTGGACAAACAAAGTTACAGGTTAATACATTACTAATCAATATTGATATAAAACTCCTCACTAAAATTCTAGCCTCGCGATTAAATACAGCTTTACCATCTATAATTGGAAAGGACCAAGTGGGTTTTATCCCAGACTGCCAAGCTCCAGCTAGCATCCGTCGGATAACACACCTCATACATATCTGCCAAACTAGGGGCATCCCTGCAATATTGCTCTCCTTGGATGTCTATAAATCCTTTGATACCTTGAGCTGGCCATACCTGTTCTCGGTGTTAGAGCATTGGAACTTTCCTGCCTAGTTTCTAACTTGGTTGCGAATTCTATATAACTCTCCTAAGGCCTTTGTTCGTTACAAAGGCTTTTGCTCTGATAATTTTACGATCCGGCGGGGGATAAGGCAGGGCTGCCCACTTTTCACACTCATCTTCATTTTAGTCTTAGAACCACTAGGTATAAAAATCTGTAATAATCCCAACATCAGAGGAATTGAAATTGCTGGGGTCCATCACAAAATTAGCATGTTTGCAGATGATATACTTGCTATAATATCATCCCCTCACAGTACAATTCAGAATCTCATGGCGTAGCTGTCCAGGTTCGGGTCGATCTCTGGCTTGAAAATTAACGGAACAAAGTCAAAAGCTTTTAATCTTACCCTGCCCTCACACACACTTTCTTTGCTACAATCCAACTTCCTCTTTCAATGGTTGACGGGGTCACTGGGCTATCTGGGGGTGAGTCTGACTAATTCCTATGATACGTTATACACACAAAACTATATACCACTCCTCCGTAAATTGCACCTACTGTTGGAAAGCTGGAACTGATACCATATATTGTAGATTGGAAGAGAACTCCTTAAAGATGTCGTTCCTTCCTAAACTTCTCTATTTTTTTAGAGCTCTTCCAGTTCAGGTTCCTGGACATTTTTTGAAAACACTTCAACAGATGACCCTCCGCTTTATCTGGAATAACTCTATCCCCAGAGGATCACGTTCCACTTTGTACAGACATAGGCAACAAGGAAGTTTGGGAACTCCACAGCTTACAAAATACTACCAGGTGGCCCAGTTAGCCTCCCTACATTTCACCATAAATACCCCTCTTTGGCTTCCAATAGAGGCCATGGAAATTCACCCCCTCACAGTAAATTCACTATTATGGATCCCCCCGACTCATAGAATGTTTTATGATTGGATTAGATATTGCGGGCCTCTTAGAGTTTGGGACTCCATAAAATACTCCAGGAACCTACTCTCCCCTCATCTATCCCTTTTGCCACTCTTACGTAATCCGTTACTTCCACTGGGCCACGACTCTCCTTTAGCTTTTCAAAATTGGACACAGAGGCATTACTAAGGTTCACCACTTACTCTCTCGAGAAGGTGTGACTACGTTCCCCATCCTACAGAAAAACAGGGACTTGCCATCCTCGGAAATATTCCGCTATTTACAATTAGAAAATTGGCTGTCCTCCCTATTGAAAAATGCTAAATCTCCACACACCCTTACCCCCTTTGAATCCTTCTGTCTTAAACACCCGCAGGCAAAAGGTCTCATCTCTCAAATATACTCGAACCTTGTTCACACTACCTACCGCACACAATTATCATATGGAACCAAGTGAGAACGGGACTTGGGGGAGGTCCTAAGTGAGGAGGATTGGTCTCAGATCTGGAGTTCTACCAATCAAGGGGTCCGTAACATATTAATGTTGGAAACTTCATATAAAATCCTTCTTCGTTGGTATTTGGTCCCCACTCGAATCGCACATGCGGTTCCTGGCTATTCTAAACAATGTTTCCAAGGTTGTCCTTACCCTGGAGATATGCTACATATATGGTGGTTCTGCCCCAGAGTCAAAAGATTTTGGATTAGAACATGCTCCCTAATTTTCTCAGTAACGTACCATAACCTGCGAAAAATCCTTGGCAGGCTTTGTTGAACAAAAAGATCAAGAGTATATCACCAAATTCCAGAAAATTGATTTCTTTCCTCTTCTTAGCTGCAAAACAAACTATTGCCCATTTCAGGCGTAAAGCTTCTCTGGACTTTTCTGAAGTTAAACGCTGAATGAATTGGTATCTGATAAATAAAAGGCTAACCTCGATAGCAGAAGATAAAAATGATAAATTTCTTAGTATATGGACTCCATGGATAAATTATGCCCTTCCTACGGCGGGGATGAGCCGCTGGGGGCGGCAGTCCTGAGAGAGAGGGAATACTACCCTACCATCCAACCCTTTCCTTTTTCCCCCTTGAAATACTATTTGGCCCTGGCCAGGCCATTGTTATTTATTGTATAATATTCTTCCTGATAGTAGCACTGAAAGCTGTGAACTAAAATACCAATTGATTGCTACTATTTTGTTATATACTCCTTTTCAGAAGATACAAGGCTCGTAGCTACATTTTTGTATTAGGACTAGAAATCCTTCCATACTACTGTGCCTTTGTATGTATAATTGAGGACTTGTGCTTAGGGTTGAAACATTGTATGGGCACAATAAAGACATCGCTTTAGCTTAATTCCCTGGAGTGCTGCTCTTCTCTATTTTGTTTGGCTGATGTACATCTGATCCAGGGTCCAGGATCGTGTTGAGCGTGCACCTTACATTTGAGATCATCTTTCCTTTCAAGTTAAGGTGTTGTGAGTGCTGTGGCAAATTGACTATCTTTTATAATTGAAAACTTAATAAAAACTACTGTTATAAAAATAAAAAGGGGGTGGAGGAAAAAAATGAAAAAAAAGGGCCATGTCCTTAAGGGGTTAAGATCCAGAGAGAAACTCTTGACTCTCTGATACAGCAGGAGAAGTGCTTGAACATATCAACTCCTTACTAGCCAGTAATCACCAGGCCCAGATGGACTTACAATGTGGATTATAAAACCTTTCTGGAGATCTTCTCCCCATACATAGGCACAGCAGTTTAGTTAGTGGCCACAGAACGTGCCTTCTCAAAAGAAAACCAGCAAGCTCTAATAGTTACCCTCCCGAAACCAGGAAAAAATCCAGAAGTTCTCCAAAAATTTTTTGCCCATTATTAAACACCAATATCAAAATTTATGCAAAAATATTAGCCTCTAGATTGGCGGCTGTATTGCCATCGCCAATTAAAGAAGATCAAGTGGAATTTGTGAAAGGCCAGCAAGCCCCAGATAATACTAGAAGAGTTTTAAGTATCTCATATTTTATTGAATCTAGTAAAATACCTGCAGTTCTTCTATCTTTAGACACCGAAAAGGCTTTTTAACACATAATCTGGTCATATGCATTTGTGGCATTGGTAAAATTGAGCCTTGGAGGGCTCTTTTTTAACTATGTCTGCATTGTATTCCAACCCCTCAGCCTGCGTTTTTACAAATGGGACCCTTCAGTCAAAGGAGTTCAGATTTGTGACTGCACACATCTAGTATCGCTATGTGTGGACAATATTATCCTTATATTATAAGATCCCATAGCGTCACTAAAAAAAAAAAGCACTAGAGGTCATTAAAGAGTTGGGTCAGATTTCATAAAATAAATACACAAAAATACCAGATTTTACCTAGGAATATTTCTACTCATCTACTACACTACCTCCAAAATAAACACTTTTTGACTGGCATTTTGAGGGTATTAAGTATCTAGGCACCGCAATAGCCACCTTGCATAAAACCCTCCTATCAAAAAATTTTGAACCCCTGCTAAAGGTATTGCAGGAGGGATCTCAGTGATCTAAATTTGAAATATCATGTTTAAAATGCATTTGTTACCAAAATTGTTGTAGTTCGTCCTCTTCCCATTAAACTACCAAGACATTTCTTCACAGCTACAAATCTAATGTTATCCCATTTTATTTGGGTGCAACACAGTCCCCACCTAGCTAATACAATTCTTACAAAAGACAGATCTGTAGGAGGTTTGGGCTTTGGGCTTGCTGGATATTCACGACTATTACTTGGTTACACATTTCCCATCTAGCCTCATGGTGGATGTCTGAGACACAGAAACATTGGGTTCATGTAGAGTTACTTAGCATTCCCTGTTTCAACTAAATTACTACTTGTAATTCCTTTATGGAACTTACCTCTACCTCTCTACCGCTCTCCGTTAACCTATACACCATTTAAAGGCATGGAAAATATTTCATGATTATGCAAAGCCCCAAAGTGTCCTCCCAAAGGAATATGTATTCCTGGACCTGTTTCAGTATGTTATTCCTTACTTGAATAAAGCCTTTTATCAGACACACAAAACAACTTAAATGTACTGTAGCTCACAGATTGAGGCATTAATGAAAATAACATTACGTTGGTATTATTCACCCATCCGTGTGGCTCATGTGTGCCCCAACTGCATGGGCAAATGTTGGAGGAGCTGTGGCAATGTATAACCTATAGTGTAGGGTTTCTGTTTACTTTAGCAATATTGGGGCTCCATGTTCCAGATGCCATCTTCTTTGGTGGGATGTGTGGAATCCCATTGAAATCTCAAGTTTTTGGATGTAAAATGTTAGGTTTATCCAATTTGGTTATATTGAGACACTGAAAGAGTGTAGATGTCCCCAATTTAGGAGAAAGAATAGTCTTGATAAATCAGAAATATCTCTATAAGAATATGCTTGCAGGCTATACCTTTATGCTTTCTAAGTTCTATCATGGATGGGCAACCTGGTCATCTAGCATCTATTCTACACCAGGATAATTATAAGCTCCCTTTCTCATGGAAAGCCCATAAACCACCATAGCAAGATGATTAAGACTTGGAGCACTGACTGAATTATTTCCCTCTTACCTGGTACTTATCTCTGTATTTTATGCTTTTTTGGGGGTTTTCTTTTAAGTTAAACATTTAAATATTCAAACTATATTGTTCAATCTATGCACAACCGTTTTTAGATGCTACTGATGTGATATGTCTATCGAATCTCTGTACATGAAAGATTACTACTCAACTTGTGTTCTGTTTTGAAATTAAAAAATGTAAGAAATACCATTTGAAACAAAATAAAAATTGCCATAAAGACAAATTGGAGAAGATATATTGATTTTATTTAGATTTCTCTTTTGTTCACTCACTTTGCATTTTGTTAATTGACAAAAATAAACTATTAATAGAGATGAGCGAACCTACTCGGCCACGCCCCTTTTTCGCCCGAGTACCGCGATTTGCGAGTACTTCCGTACTCGGGTGAAAAGATTCAGGGGGCGCCGTGGGTGAGTGGGGGGTTGCAGCGGGGAGTGGGGGGGGGGGGGGGAGAGAGAGAGGGCTCCCCCCTGTTCCACGCTGCTAGCTCCCGCGCCGCCACACCTCCCCCGCCCCCCGGCGCCCCCCGAATCTTTTCACCCGAGTACTGAAGTACTCGAAAATCACCGTACTCGATCGAGTAATTACTCGAAACGAGTAGGTTTGCTCATCTCTAACTATTAACACTTCTACTTTTGAAAGAATTCTTACTTTACAGCATTTTTTTCCACACCTGCCTAAAACGCTCGCACAGTACTGTATGTATTATATCTAACAGGTTATTGGGTTTGGTCCAGTCATTAGCATTCTTTGTTTGCCCTATTTGCCCAGGAATATACATAAAACATATCTTGATAAGTTTTTTACACCAATATGTCACACTTCAAAAACTTGGTATTCTGGATGAAATGGATATCACATAATTGTATGATCTTGAGGTAAGAAAGTAATTTTACTTCAAGATAAATCTGTTGACTTTTTTGGCATATTCCGTACAAGTTGCAATTAGGATCTATTACTGATAGGGATAAATCCATGTTACGTTAATATGCTGTGGGGCTCCAAATCAGAGGTGGTTATGGCAGCCACCATGAGAAAGCAATAGACACAGGCATCACGGTCGTGTCTTAGAGCAATCTGAGTTTATTGTGTACATTGTCTTTCTTATACAAAAAATAGTAGGCGTATCAGAGGTTGAACTGCTTTACAGAGGTCGACCTGTTTTACTGGTACATAATTTTGTCTTCTCTATAAACAATGCTTTATTTGTTTGTATGTAGACATCGTGTCTGGTATCCTGATTATCATCACACTCTACATTAACAAAGCATTCCATACAACCTTTTGATCAGTGTAACGAGATAAACAAGCTCTTGGAGACATGATGGACACTTAAGATTACACCTGTACTTAATGTAATTAAGTACTAAGCTAAATGTACGAGCATTTAGCAGACCTTTTCATAGGACACAGAATAGAGTGTACAATTTAGGCCTACAGCCTCAGGAAACGTATATTACAGATGGATGAAATGTATACATATATAAGTTTTCATGTTCATAACCCTCACAGTCCCCTATTTTGAAACAGTCCATCTTGAAAAGAGCCTTTGTAGTGGTACTATCAAGGGTGCTAAGCCACCCTTGCCGGTCTTTCTATCCTCTTCGCCGGATCCCCACTGTTGTTGCTCTTTTACGTATGACTGTTTTAACGATATCGTAGAGGGAGCGATTCCAGATAATTTGCTTGTCTCCGTATCCCACAGAATGTCCATAAATTGCAAACACTCAAAAGAATGAACAAAAGAAACAGTATTAGTAAAGGGTGAAACATAAAATCCATCATCTTTCCTGCAATAGGTGACCATTCAGTAAAAATATCATACCAGTTATACTCTGTGTCTACCTGGATCTTAGTACCTAGGCTGACTAGCTTATCTCCTACCCATACATTTTTCTAATTCCATAAGGGAGAGGTTAGTAACATCCAAATGTTTTTGAAGGTGTTCAGTGTCTTTCATTAGTCTTACAATTCTACCTAAGGATACAGTCAGAGTTGACATAGGGATAGCATCTGGGTGCCAGTAGTACCTTAATGTTGCTTCAGCATCTGGCAAAAATGTGTAAGTTTCTGTAAATCAATGTATCACCGATATGTTCTGTATACATCCAGACAATGGAGTGGTGAGATTATACATACTGGTGGTTCCAGTTCGGTTGGCAACAAAGAATATATACATATTGGGGGCCA
Organism: Eleutherodactylus coqui; assembly: GCF_035609145.1. Classification (NCBI taxonomy): domain Eukaryota; kingdom Metazoa; phylum Chordata; class Amphibia; order Anura; family Eleutherodactylidae; genus Eleutherodactylus; species Eleutherodactylus coqui. The sequence goes on from NC_089838.1 coordinate 176,662,283, forward strand.
ACTTCTATCAGCATATGGAAAGACGCAGGTAGCACCGTCCAATCACATATGCTGACTGAAGGCTGCTGGAAACATGGCTCATATGCGGCTGTACTCCGTCCGCATGCTAGGCCATCCAGTGTTTCTTCACAGTTCTCTATACCATGGGTTTTATTTTCACTATAAATCATCATACCTGTGAACTTGGGCAACCAATATTGTAAAGCATATAGAGGCGGTCCGAACACCACAGGTAGTACTACAGACTTACACATCAGGCTTGTGTCCTTTACATCATAAAATCATTTCCCCAGTGCTATACTCATCAGAGCATTCTACACCACCAGCCCGGGGCCGTATCCAGGATGCTACTGGAATTACATTATTGAGAATATTTCTCCACAATTTTTCATTATTTGTCATCACATCTGACTGCTTTGTCCCTCTCGTGAATCATATATACATATTGCAGGCTACATTGTGTATAGTTCATGAATTTACTCATATTTACAAACAAATCCTTTTAAACCGCAAAACCAGATTAAAAAGCGTTAATACATCCTTATCATATCCTAATGCAAGACATCGGGGGAGGAACAAGGAAGGCATGCATTGTGCCTGAACATTTATCAATCTAGAAACATCCTGTCCCACCCCAGCCATTTTATTCTTCATCACCTCTAAATCTATAGAGTTTAGAACCCCTACACTTGTACCAATTCCCCCTAATAGGGTATCATACCATTTTCGTTTTCCTCTGGTGCAGGGTTTCATTGCCTGAAGAGAAATATTATAATGCAATATGGTTTTCTGGCTCTTTGTGGATGATAAGGGGTGTCAAATGCCTGGGAGTTACCCAGGGCAGACATGAAGTGTTGCATTATTTCACCTGTGAAATGTGTACCTCTATCTGACTCGATTACCTCTGGTACCCCGTATCTGCAGATTACCTTATTCATGAGCTTCTTTTCGGTTACCTGCTCATTTACTTTTGTAACAGGGTACGCCTCCAACCTGAAAAACATCAACAACAAGCACATATTCATACTTCCCAACACGTGGGAGCTGAATGTTGTCAATTTGCAATCCCTGAAATGGGTAGAGTGTCCCTGGCAAGTGCCTTTGTGGTCAATTTACTTCTACCCTGTTGCTTACGGCATAGCTCATGCAAAACTGGACAAATGATGTAGCAGCTACAAAGAACCCAGGGGGCAACCCTTTCTTTCTCAAGCATCAGTAGCATAGCTGCCTCCGATAGGTGAGTCTTTCCATGGATCAGCTGGGCCATCATGGGGTACAGGGATCGTGGTAGGCAAGTTACTGACTGTTTGCCATACGCCACCCTGTTCTACTGCTCCCATATTAGTCCATTTATCTTTTTCTTCTTTGCTGGCTTGTGACTGTAATGTCTTTAGTACATCAATGTTCAAATTTTTATCAAAGTCCAAATCATAGTCTCTGACTTGTGCGGTCAGTATCTTTTTTTCTTCTTTCTTCCACGGCTTGAGGGCCGCTGTCTGCGTTGAAGTCTGCTAGGGCGTTGCCTTTTGCTTCTGCACTGTTGGCTTTAGTATGAGCTTTCACCTTCAGGATTGCTACTTTGTCTGGTAGGAGTAGGGCTTTCATAAGGTTCTGTACTGCTACACCATTCTCAATGGGTTGTCCTACAGAAGTTTAAAAATGTCTGGCCTTCCATATTGGGCCGTCACCATGATCTATGCCGAATACATACCAGGAGTCAGTGTAAATGGTTACCTTCTGTCACTCTACACGCCTCAGTGAGGGCCTTCAGTTCCGCTTCTTGTACTGAGACATGCGGAGGCATTCTGCTTTTAGAGATCTTGTTGTGTGAACACTGCATATCTGGTGTGGAGTCATCAATCACCCTGGTACCATCTATAAAAACAACTCAAAATATGTATTAACAAGGGGTTTCAATAACTCTTTAAAACTTAAACTTTTCTTGTTGCATCAATGCTAGACAATCATGCTGATATTCTATTCCAAATAGATCACGTTCTTATTTGCAAAAATTTTTAAAAATAGCTGATCTGTAATACATAGATCACCTATGCATCCCCCTCCCCCATTTGATCACCTATGCCTCCCCCTCCCCCATTTGAAACAGGATACTCGATTGGAAGAAGAGTAGCCGGGTTCACCATTGAAAAGAAATATTAAAGGGGGGGCATGAGCAAAGCACATTGCAACCTTATTTGACAAGCTAGAGACAGGTGTTTAGGTTGTACTTGAGTGAGTATACTCTGGATGTCATGAGGGGTGAGAACCACTAGGGGGTAGTCCAGGACCAACTCAGAAGATTTGTCAACCCTTACTTGTACTGCTGCCACCGCACAGACACAGGAGGGGGCTCCTCGGGCTACCGGAGTAATACCCAAGTGACCGTGGACGTCCTCCATGTTTTTGCGTCAATACTGCTGTCGCATGAAAGGCCAGGGACGGCAGTATGAGACAAGTCCCAAAAAGGTGCGAAGCTTTGGCAGCAGAAGAAGATACAGAAATGGCTTGAACTGCAGCCCTGCGTCGTTCTGTGAGATGTCTGCCTTCTTGAGCTAGACAACAACCTTTTGTTTACAAAGCTGTAATTTTTCCTTTTTAAGCCTTGCAGCCATTTTATGCTAAAAAAAAAAAAAAAAAAAATTTTTTTTTTAGAAGAGAAATAGATGCAGATTGACATGTTTCAGATCCTCAGCACAAAGCTGGAAAGTCATTAACATATTGCAACAGCACAGTCCCCTCAGGCGGAGTCCAAGCCTGCAGGACAGTTACATAAATGCCCTTTTGTCTGAAAAAGGGCCGGAGATTCAGACTGTCTCCACTCTGGCTTATTATCTATGACCTTAGGGATTTCAATAGACCTTCTACAAAGGCCATACTAAGTACACGTTTGCCCATCTTTTCTATGCCCCTATACCCCAGATCTGACAAACGTTGTTGAAGGGGGGCATAGAATTGTTTTACACTTTCTTCCTTCTCTTTGTGTGATTTTAGAAAGAGACAAGGAGGATTCTCTCAATTTTTTTTTCTTTTTCCCCAATGTTTCAGACAAATTAAAAATATTTTACCACTTCTCAATTCTCTATGTTTAATTTTATCCCAATCTGTGCCACAATAGTCTTTCACATAATTTTAGATTATAGTTCCCGCTGCTTTCCCTGTTTTACATATACTCCTGCATCTCCTCCTTGTCCTCCTTCTCATGCTTTCACTCACTAGCCTAGGATCTAGTGAGCATAGGCATAACCGGTTTGCACCGAGGAGCTCCGCAAGCAGGGCAGCTCTCTCTCCGATCCGGGTTCTGTTGTCCACAATGCCAGCAGGTCCATCCCTCCAGTCCAATGTTTGACCTTGGAGTGGATGACTTGGCATAGGGTGGGGAGGAGACGGTTGGAATTGAGATGAAGGAGGGGGTGAAGATGGAAGAGGGAACTGACCCGACAATGAGAGAACATCTTTGAATTCTTTTCTCATTTCATTTTCAGCTACTGAACAGTATATATATATATATATATGATACAACATACTTCCTATGTAGCCAAATATAACCAATTCTTAATTCAGATTTCTTTGCAAAGACAAGTAGGTCTTCTAAAGCCCAGTACTCCCCACCCTTTGAAATTTATCTTATCTTCTATAGAACACAGAAACTTGTCCAGACAGATAGCAAAGCTGTATAACAGGTTCCACTGCCTGTGACCATCTTCTATTGTGTGTAACTAACCTGGGCTGACTATTTAAGATTAACCCAGAATGTAATACACTTGCCCCCACCTTACAAAAACTGCAAATTCACACTCACTAAGGGGGGTTTTATTCATTCCTATACGGACTGATAATATGTGAAGTAGAAATTGGGATTGTATTTACTGTACACCAGACTTCCAATAATGAGCGAATTATGTATAGATAAGAAAAACTCTTAGTACCGCGGTTTTTACACAATTCGCTCAGAATAGGCTACCCAATGACAAACACAATACAACTTATGCCCATTTCTACCCACATACTGATATTCACCACACTGCGACCACTCAGCGGCCAATATATTATAGGGGGCTTTATTCCACCCTGGCATAATTAACAATTCATCGGACACTTCTTTGTTCTTAGCTACCGACATTTTCGTACTATTGCGGATTTTCTTAAACAGCGACATTTTCACACTATGCCAGATTATCACAAGAAATTCTTCAACTATCAGTTTATCAAAATTTTCCTTTAAAACAAACTAGTGTATTACTCTCTGCGTAATCCGGTTCACAGCGCCATTTATGTATTGCTGCAAGGAGCAAGACTTAGTTCAAATTACGCTTTAAAGAGAGTTAGACACTATAAAAGGTTCATACTGTAGTTGATTGGGACCCTAATAAGTGGGATGGGGACCAATATTCATTTGCCAATTTCTTTAGCTATCTTTCACACCTTATCCTCTTTACCAGCAGTATGGACAAGGGCTGGCGGTTTATGTACACCAAGAGGCTTATTGTTTTTATTCTTTCACACACATAAAACAATTGTTTGTTTCACTATTTTCTTATGCAGTCTTCCATACCTTATCCTCTTTACCAGCACTATGGCCAATGGCTGGCGGTTTATGTACACCAAGAGGCTTATTATTATTATTATTATTTTCTTTATACACTCTTCAAATAAAATACTGTTGTTCATTGAAGATGAATTACACTTTAAATAGAACTTTTGTTATTAATTTGACTAAAGTACTTATCAGGTGTTTCAAGTACACAATTATCTCATATTAATATCTTAATTCAATAATATTCAAATTAACACAACCCAATATTTTTGAATTCCACATATTCCACGAATCTGTATATACATATATACACTGTGGTAATCCTGGGCTATTATCTCACACAACTAGTCTCAGGAATAAAATTAGATGCCCCTCCTTTGGTCACTCCATTTGTTCAAGTGAGAGACTTAACATGGAGTCTAAGAGTGACCTTCACTCTATACATTACCACAATATACATATATATATACCAACATCCACTTAAAATGGAGACACACTTTTCACCTAGGCTGGACTGTGTGGAGGGTGGAGAAAGACCTGTTCCTATTGTTCTTCCCTCCCATCTCCTTACATCACCTAGCTCCACCCCCTGTGGTCTGGCTCAGCATTTGGTCATTTTTGCTTCATTTCGTTTCTGGTTACCGGACAGTATACACCATATAACACAGTCTAACTCTCATACAGGTCCTTCCATTTATACACACACATAAAGACAAAAACATTTGCATGTCAGTTACTACTTTTTAAGTGTCAGTACTTCCTCACTTGTCTAAAAGTGTCGGTACTTCCCAACCCTGCTTATTTCCCCCCGTCTCAACTACTTCTCTTATACCTATAAGAGGCTCCCATCAGGGATTTTATCCCCTGAAAATTTTAGGCTTCCCTGGTACAACTTATACCATGCCTTCCTGAGATCGGCAAGAGGGTTTCATATTCTGTACACTGACCATGCAAGGTAACAAATAAAGACAATAACAGTTAAACACCCGCACAGCATATTCAGCCCACCATATGAATTCTTAAAAAGCTTGAAGATTTATAAGAGGCATGCACTTCTTACCCCTCGGACAGGAAAGGAGCAGCCAGGAAGCACGGATAGATTGGGGCAAGATAAAACCTTACCTTACTGCGCAGTTTTTGTCAATCCGTGGTTCCGAGTGGCTCCTTATCCCATCTGGGTCCGGGGGGGTTCGAGGTGTAGGTGGTCCTCTTGTTCCATCAAGTCCCGCGTTCGGGCGCCAATTACTGATAGGGATAAATCCATGTTACGTTAATATGCTGTGGGGCTCCAAATCAGAGGTGGTTATGGCAGCCACCATGAGAAAGCAATAGACACAGGCATCACGGTCGTGTCTTAGAGCAATCTGAGTTTATTGTGTACATTGTCTTTCTTATACAAAAAATAGTAGGCGTATCAGAGGTTGAACTGCTTTACAGAGGTCGACCTGTTTTACTGGTACATAATTTTGTCTTCTCTATAAACAATGCTTTATTTGTTTGTATGTAGACATCGTGTCTGGTATCCTGATTATCATCACACTCTACATTAACAAAGCATTCCATACAACCTTTTGATCAGTGTAACGAGATAAACAAGCTCTTGGAGACATGATGGACACTTAATTACATTAAGTACAGGTGTAATCTTAAGTACTAAGCTAAATGTACGAGCATTTAGCAGACCTTTTCATAGGACACAGAATAGAGTGTACAATTTAGGCCTACAGCCTCAGGAAACGTATATTACAGATGAATGAAATGTATACATATATAAGTTTTCATGTTCATAACCCTCACAGACACTGTGCAGTGTCCTGAATCATGTCACTTGGATTTTTCTACCCCAACATTGTCTGCCTTACCCTAACAACTAAGAGAATGGCTCAGGTTACCAGCTGCTCTTGTAAAATGTTGACTTTTGGATCGAGGCACCACTGGGAGAAATCAAACAGAACAAACAAGACAAAACTGGAAAGACAATTGTTAGTGAAGCACATAATGTCATTTATCTAAGCAGCTATATCAGCCATCTGTGGAGAACACAATCCAATACATTTCTGGTCACCAGGTTTTTATTATCACTCATCAGAATGAAGTAGAATGTGACACACACTAAAGGTAACCTCAGTTTATAGACTGCAGAAAACTGGTCCCTAATTATGAAAATGTGCATTAGACATAAGGCTTGGCAGAAAGCTAATTCAGGGGTAAGTAACTGCTAATGGAATATTACTGTCAGCAAATACTGGGAGTGAGGGAATCTGTTGTATTAAGGTTCAGCTCAATAGACAAAAGTACTGAGCAGAATAATTCCCCTGCAGTAATTTCATGTCATGGATCATTTTGTTTTCCACTAGATTAACAATAGATGCAGAAACCATTTCTATTTTCCTTAAAATTTTTCTGTCTGGGCTTTGTCTTTCTCAAAGTCTGCAATCTCATTTCTTCTGGCTCTGGCTTGTAAGGTTTAATGCAGTGCAAACATGAGGCATGAAGGTCATTCGGTAAGGCTGAATTACTTACATGCAGGGTCTGTGCATCTCATGACATGGGGTGAATGATGACACATGCAGAAGTGTAGCTAATGACCTTAAAAACAAAATTGTAGCTACTTGGGAACTGAAATGTTGAAATAAGGTTACACATAAGGACATTACTTTGATAATATAGAACGTGTGTGCTATTTTAAGTATTGTTCTGAAAAACAAGTACAGACGTGATGACATTTTGCTAGACACTACCCTAAGGCACATCCATACTCCACTTTCCAAACTCCTTTCTAGATATGTAGTTACACAGTGAGACTCTGGAGCGGTCCCATACACAGCAAGCTTCAATCTACTGTGTTTACTAACACCTTTTTATTATAGCCAGCATGAATTTTTTTAACAATTTTTGTCACAGTGGCTATTCCATGAAATTGCACTAGATGGGCTAGTCCAGTGGTGATGAACCTATGGCACACGTGAGTGAATACTGGCAGGGGCTGCAGCTCCCCTCCCAGTATTCACTCAGCTGCACTGATCCCAGCGCACGCTGTGACTTCAGTGTGCTGCTAGGATCAGCGATGCTAGCAGCACCGAGCAGCGGCGCTTCCATGAGGAGGAAGGGGTAAGCATATGGGTGTCAGGGGGGCACTATTACTACTGGGGCTGCTGTGGGATGTCACTATTACTACTGGGACCGCTGTGGGATGTCACTATTACTACTGGGACCGCTGTGGGATGTCACTATTACTGCTGGGGCTGCTGTCAAAATCTGCACACTGTATTTTGCAGTGTCCCTCTCCTTTTTATAACGATTGAGATAAAAATCATACGTCATGATAAGCCCCGCCCCCTGACATGTTGGCACTTTGCAATAAATAGGTGGGTTTTGGGTTGCAGTTTGGGCACTCAGTCTCTAAAAGGTTTGCCATCACTGGGCTAGTCTTTGCCCCTCACATACATCAATGAGCCTTGGGCACTCATCGCCATGTCGTCAGTTCAAAGGCTGTCCTTCCTTGGACCACTTTTTGTAGGTACTAACCTCTACATACCAGGAGCACCCACAGGACCTGCTATTATGGAGGTGCTCTGACCCAGCTGTCTAAGCCATCACAGTTTGGCCCTTGTAAAAATGTCTCAAATACTTAAACTTGCCCATTTTTCTGTTTTTGACACATCAACTGCAGGAACTGACAGTTTCTTAAATGATTAACAGCATAGCCCACTTTTCTGCAAGTCATTTCTTATATAAACTGATTAAGGCGATTCAACAGTATGGATTAATATGAAACTCATCTGTCTAACTAGCAGCAAATAATTCCAAACGGTGCTATGTACCTCTGACCACAAGGATCGGATGTTGGATATTCCATAGGAATTCTGAATTTTCCCCTGGCCACCAAATAGGCTACCACACACTGTCATGAGGTAATAAAGTACATGTAAGGAAACCTGTTCAAACATTGTATGATTCTCCTTGCTCACACAATCTCCGTTTACATAGTTCTGTTTAGTTTTAAACTTAAAGGGGTTGTCCCGCGCCGAAACGGGGTTTTTTTTTTCAACCCCTCCCCGTTCGGCGCGAGACAACCCCGATGCAGGGACTTAAAAAAAAATCCGCACAGCGCTTACCTGAATCCCCGCGCTCCGGTGACTTCTTACTTACCGGTTGAAGATGGCCGCCGGGATCTTCTCCCTCGGTGGACTGCAGGGCTTCTGTGCGGTCCATTGCTGATTCCAGCCTCCTGATTGGCTGGAATCGGCACGTGACGGGGCGGAGCTACACGGAGCCGGCATCCTGCACGAGCGGCCCCATTGAGAAAAGAAGAAGACCCGGACTGCGCAAGCGCGTCTAATTTGGCCATTAGACGCCGAAAATTAGATGGGCTCCATGGAAACAAGGACGCTAGCAACGGAGCAGGTAAGTGAAAAACTTCTTATAACTTCTGTATGGCTCATAATTAATGCACAATGTACATTACAAAGTGCATTAATATGGCCATACAGAAGTGTATAGACCCACTTGCTGCCGCGGGACAACCCCTTTAAGATTCCAGTAATGCAAAGTAGCTGTCAGGGTTCGATCCTGCACTCCTGAGCAGTAGCACTCCCTATTGAGCTATTCAGCGTGCTGGATAGGTCCTCTGATTCCTAGTCCTGTGTTCCTTGTCCCTCGTCTCCTGTTTGCGTAGCGCAGAGTGTTAATGACCTGAAGGTTGCAGGTTCAATCCCCGCGTAGTTCAGGTAGCCAGCTTAAGTTTGACTCAGCCTTCCATCCTTCTGAGGTAAGTAAAAGGAGTACCCAGCTTGCTGGGGTTAATATATAAATTGCCTGAAAGCGCTGCGGAATAAGTTGGCACTAGAGATGAGTGAGCATACTCACTAAGGCAAACTACTCGAGCGAGTAGTGCCTTATTCGAGTACCTGCTCGTCTCTAAAGATTTGGCTGCCGGCACGGGTGAGAGGTGAGTTGCAGCGGTGAGCATGGGGGAGAGAGGGAGAGAGAGATATCCCTGCTCTCCCCCGCCGGCAGCCAAATCTTTAGAGACGAGCGGGAAGGTACTTGAATAAGGCACTACTCGCTCGAGTAGTTTGCCTAACGAGTATGCTCGCTCATCTCTAGTTGGCACTATACAAATAAGTTCCGTCACTCCTGGATCCATGTTCCCTGTCCCTCCTGGATCCGTCCTGGATCCATGTTCCCATGTCCACCCTGTGTCTTGTACCTTCCCCAATTAGTCTCCTATATAAACCTGGCCCAGTTTTGCCCTTCTTTGTGTGTTTATTGTTCCTTTAACCAAGCTTCCTCCCGGCTTACCTGCCTCTCTGCAATTTGATCATCCTCCCATATTACCAGACCTCAGCCACCTCCTGACTACTCTACTGCTTGAACCCTCTGTAATGTACCGCTATCTTGTGTACTCAACCTAGGCTATCTCCTGACTACTCTCCTGCTTGAACCCTTTGTACTGCACCACCATCTTGTGTACCAGACCTCGGCTATCTCCTGATGACTCTTCTGCTTGAACCCACCGTACTGTATCGCCATCTTGTATACCAGACCTCAGCTACTCTTTGATACACTACTCCCGCAGTAGTGGCTTCAACAAGAGATTCCAGTCCCATGACAGTAGTATTTCTGACCTAGAATCATAGAGTTGGAAATCCTGCTCAATGCAGGATTAACTAAATCATCCTAGGACAGATGTCTGTCTAGTCATTGAACCTGCTCTACTTACCACCAGATACCATGCAAAATATATATAATCGTAGCTGTCAATTTATCAATTCTCCCAATCAAAGCAGTCCATGAAAGTTATGTTGAAAGCTCTACAAGTCTCTATACAATCTAATTTTGCACAGCTTATCCAACCCATCAACTCCACTTTGCAGCTTGGAGGAGCAGTTACATTTCTTTCTTCACTGTTTGACGTTAATGTTATATATTTTTGTTCTCTACTTTATTATTTTCTCCTTATATACCAGGTACATAAATTGGCTTGTCCAGCAAATAGAGATTGCTCCCACGCAGCCAACCTTTAATAACTTGACCATATGAATCCCTACGTAACTATGCCTTATCGATTTATTGTTAAACATGGTGATTCAGATTGTATCATTAAGTATTAAGGGGCCGAATAGCCCTCAAAAAAGGGAATATATGTGGGAAAATATGAAATCACTGTTTGCAGATATTTTTTGTGCACAGGTGACACACAGGCTCAAAGGATGCCTTTTGCATAAAGCACCCCAGCTATCCTAGCATATTGCAACAATGCCATTACAAGTCTAAATCCAGAGTAGTGTTAATTGCAATTAAAAAATCTGTAGCATTTCAGCTTATTAACAAGGAAATGGACTCCCAAGGAAGATATGCCATAGTAGTTTGTTCCAAAAATAGTGATTTATGTATTGGCTTTCATTTATGCTCCAAACAAAAAGCAGAGGAGCTTGACTCATAAAATTCTATCCTTTCCAAACAAACTGCAGAAAAGAGAGGAAAGTAAAAAGAATCAAAGCCCATTACTAGTCTCAAAGCAACAAACCTTGGAAACTATTACTGTCTCGTCTCTGGGCCCAACATCTTAAATATCAAGTCTGATACCTATCAGATCTAAATAATACAGGGAAATTAACAAATTCAATAGATATAGCAAATAGTTTTAGAGCCTACTATTCAGCCCTATATAACTTGAAGAACAACCCTTTCACATTTCCAAGTGCAGCCCATCATGTTCAAACTTTTTACAAAAGCTTAAACTACCTACCCTTTCCGCAATTCAGAGAGAATGTCTTGACTTTCCAATCACAATATCAGAAGTGTTTGAACATATTAATTTCTTGCCAGTGGGTAAATGACTAGGCCCAAATGGACTCACAAACACTAATTACAAAACCTTCTGAGCGATTTGATTTTCATATATGTGTAAAACCTCCCAGCTAGCAGTCAGAAAGAGTTCTTTTCCAAAGGAAAACCAAGAAGCTCTAATAGTCACCCTTCCTAAACCAAGAAAAAAAAAAACTTCCCCCAAATTGCTGACCCATCTCACTATTAAATACATATATCAAAATTTAAGCACAATATTGGCCCTTAGACCCTTAGCATCTATATTACCAGCATTAATTGGGGAGCATCAAGTGGGATTCTTGAAGGGCCAACAAGCGCCAGACAACAGAAGGAGAGTTCCAAATATTACCCACTTTTTAGAGTCTAGGAAGTTCACTGCAGTCCTATTGGCTTTGGACACTGAAATAAATTGGGTGTATGCATTTGTGGCCTTGAGGAAAATCGGCTTTGAGGGGCTCTTTTTTTCAAGCTATTTTTTATCTGCTTTGTACTCTAATCTTTAAGCTTGCGTTTTTACAAATGGGGCGCTGTCAACAGAATTTAATATCACGAATGACACTATGCAAGATTGTCCACTTTCTCCATTAACCCCTTGAGTGGCACGCCCGGAAATTTTCCGGGACGAGCTCCACTGCTCATAGTGACATAGCCCGGAAGATTTCCGGGCTATGTATCACTATGGGAGCTGCAGAGCACAATGCCACAAGCTGTGACAGTGTGCTCTGCCTGCACAGACCCACAGAGAACAAAGCAAGGGCTTTGAAAAACCAGCAGAAGATATTGCCGATATGCCGGCAATCTCCTGCTTTGTTTACAGGTTGCCATAGAGACCATCGGCTTATCAGAAGCAAGCCGATGGTCTCTGTGGCAGGGAGAGCTTGGTGCTTGGCTGTCAGAGGACAGCTAGGTACCAGCTCTTACAGCAGAGATCAGAGAAAACCTCAGATCTCTGCTGTGTTAACCCTTTACATGCTGCAGTCTATGTGACTGCAGCATGTAAAGGGCTGTCACTGCAGCATGTAAAGGGCTGTCACCATCGGACCCCCGGAATGTGATCAGGGGTTCTGATGGGTCCCTGTGGAAGTCCCCTAAAGGGACAAAAAAAATAAAAAAATTAAAAAATAAAAGTAAAAATTTTTTTTTAAAAAATTTATAAAAACACTTGTCTCCCTTTACTTTGTAAAAAAATCAAAAATACAATCACACATGTGGTATCCATGCATTGTAATGACCCAGAGAAGGAAGTTAATACATTATTTAACCCCTTAATGACATGGCCCCTTTTTTTCTTTTTTCCCCATTTCTTTTTTTCCTCCCCCCTGTTTAAAAAATCACAACTTGTCCCGCAAAAAACAAGCCCTTATATGGCCATGTCAATGGAAAAATGAAAAAGTTATGGCTCTTGAGACGCAACTGCAAAATTAGTTGAAATTCAATGATTAGACCATTTTAAAAAACCTGCCCTGGTGGGCACGACAGGGTGGTAGGAAACCCGCCACTCAAGGGGTTAATATTAACTTTAACAGCCCCTATATGTTCTATAGATACTGTACTTGAGCTTCTCACAGATTTTGTCAAGGTCTCTCATTCCAAAATAAAAATGCAAAAATCTTACCAATACAACATCTCTTAAGATGCAATGTATTATCTCCAAAACAAGTAGTCATTTGATTGGGTATTAAATATCTGGGTACTACAATAACCACTTCACACAAAAATCTATACCAACTGTCTCTGGGGGTGGGGTAGTGGTCGGCAACGTCTCACTCAGTCCATATGAAAGTTCAAACAACTTTATTTTTCTTGAATTTTGCAGCAACAACAAGGAGACCCATGGAAACACAGCAGCCACTAGCAGCACACACACTTATTGCTCAGCATATATACCTAGTGCTATAAAAATAACAAACACTTGCCTATCAAGGCGCTAACTCAACAGTAGTTTCCTACTCTCACTACTAACACAATGCCCTAGCACCACTACATGTTACAATAATGTCCATACACGTACCCAACTGGGTATAAATCTGGGGGCATCCTTCCTCATCAGACTTGTAGTCGAAACACAGCCTGGTCTACAAGAGCGGTCAGGCTTTCTGCCTCCCTCAGCCTCCCTCTCAGGGAGTAGCTCCAGCTCTCTCAGAGCCCTGCCTAGCTCCGGCTTTCAGAGCTTTATCCCAGCTTTCAGCAGCCGTGTTGCTCAGGCTTTCAGCAGAGAAGCTCAATGTGTATGGAGGCTTTAACTCATCCAAACACACCCATCCAACGCTCTCTGCTGATTTTCATAGTCAAGCCCCCTAAAGGCAATCTTATGTACTGCACTTCTACACAATCTAATTTGAGCCCATGTTAAAGGTGATAGTGGGAGAATGTCAACGACTTTCAAAATTAAAGATATCACAACTAGGTAGAATAGCTACTTTTAAAATGCCTTAATACCAAAACTCTTGTATTTGTTCTATACTTTCCTCATTACTCTTTGCATCTGTAAATCCACTATCACCACAGTTTATTTGGGCGCAGTGGAAACCCCGTCTAGTTAACAAACTGCTTACAAAACACACATTGGTAGGAGGACTGGGCATTCCCAATATTACTATCTAGCTATGCATGTATCTCAATGAGCCCCATAGTGGAGGTTTAAAACACAAAAACACTGGGTACATAGAGAGACCTATTAAGCGTCTCCTATTTCATTCAAATCTATGCTCATAATCTCTCAATGACGATTACCTATGCGATCATATAATTTTTCGGACGGTGTACCCAAATTGGAGTGGGTTTTCTGGGGGACTAGTTGTAGTTATTAGCACATTTTTGCAATGTATATACAGTTTATTAATTGACTTTCCTTTTATTTGTGTGGGGTGGGGGATAGAAAATAAGCATTACTCTTTGCTTTTTTTATGCCATGCATCAAGTTTTAAGGGTTAATCCCTTCACAGACAATTATGGCTCACATGGAAATACCTGTCTGTATGCAGCAGCGAGGTGTGTGGAAACAGCCAAGCTGGTGACCGCATTCAAATGGATATTTCCATCTCAGCCATAATTGTCTAAGATCGGAAAACTGCTTAATGTACCAGAACTAAACTCATTACATATCTATAACACTATAACTAAGCACATTTCATAGTTCAATTGCTATATAATTTCGTGGCACGTGAAATGATACCTCCAGGATATCCTTAACAATGGTAAAGGGATACAAGAATGTTGACAGCTGTCTTTACACTGCAGACAATACAGTGAGTACAGTAGGGATCAGACAGTTGGAGGGAGAACAGTCATTTGCATTCACTAACTCACAGGTGACTAGATCTCTGATTGAAGTTATTCTTCCTCTTCTTCATCTGGTCCGAACAGTCATGATTACTTGTATTGCCAGGGATCCATAACCCTGACCTAGATAGATATGCATACAGATGGTTCATGTATAATAGTCTTCTCCCCATAGCCCCTGTCTCATAGACTACTCCTTTAAGCCCCCCTCTCATTAAGTTCCGCTCCATGGCTCCCTTCCCATAGACTGCTCCCATGGGTTCTCTCTAAGACCACTCCCAGGGGCCCCTCTCCTGGACTTCTCTGTAGGGCCCCTCATTACTTTCCACAACAGTGTTAATTATACCTCCCAACTTTCAAAATGATCAAAAGAGGAGTAATACCTGCAGATTTTTTTTCCTAACTATTAAGCAATGCCTATACCGCGCCCAGTCACCTTTGTGCCTCCGCACAGTAATAGTGCCCTCCTTTGTGTAACACACAGTAATGATGCCCCCTTGTGCCCTACAACCTTTCAGGGTTCTCTTTGTGTAGCAAACAGTAATAATATCCCCTTAATGCCTCCATCACAGTAAGGATGACCTCTTATTGTCCCATACACAAATGCCTCCTTAAGCTGTTTTCACGTGGCCGAGAAACTCAAATCTCAATCTCAAACAAATATGAACCCCATTCTTTTGAATGGAGTCAAATACAAAATAATTGCTGATTTCAATGGGACCTTTAACCCCTTGAGTGGCGGGTTTCCTACCACCCTGTCAGACCCACCAGGGCAGGTTTTTTAAAATGGTCTAATCACTGAATTTCAACTAATTTTGCAGTTGCGTCTCAAGAGCCATAACTTTTTCATTTTTCCATTGACATGGCCATATGAGGGCTTGTTTTTGCGGGACAAGTTGTGATTTTTTAAACAGGGGGAAAGAAAAAAAGAAATGGGGAAAAAAGAAAAAAAAGGGGCCGTGTCATTAAGGGGTTAAATAATGTTTTAACTTCCTTCTGTGGGTCATTACGAGGCATGGATACCACATGTGTGATTTAATTTTTGATTTTTTACAAAGTAAAGGGAGACAAGTGTTTTTATTATTTTTTAACTTTTTTTTTTTGTCCCTTTAGGGGACTTCCACAGGGACCCATCAGGACCCCCTGATCACATTCCGGGGGTCCAATGGTGACAGCCCTTTACATGCTGCAGTGACAGCCCTTTACATGCTGCAGTCACATAGACTGCAGCATGTAAAGGGTTAACACAGCAGAGATCGGAGGTTTTCTCTGATCTCTGCTGTAAGACCTGGTACCTAGCTGTCCTCTGACAGCCAAGCACCAGCTCTCCCTGCCACAGAGACCATCGGCTTGCTTCTGACAAGCCGGTGGTCTCTATGGCAACCTGTAAACAAAGCAGGAGACTTAGAAGCAGGAGATTTCCGGCAGATCGGCAATATCTTCTGCTGGTTTTTCAAAGCCCTTGCTTTGTTCTCTGTGGGACTGTGCAGGCAGAGCACACTGTCACAGCTTGTGGCATTGTGCTCTGCAGCTCCCATAGTGATACATAGCCCGGAAATCTTCCGGGCTATATCACTATCGGCAGTGGAGCTTGTCCCAGAAAATTTCCGGGCGTGCCACTCAAGGGGTTAATGCATCATATGGCTCTTGTGCGATGCGAGATTTCCCACTGAAATTAATGGGAAACACTTCCGATCCCCTACGGCACAAGAGAATCGGAATTTCACAGATGTGGTGCAAGGCAGGTTTGCCTGAAAATCGCCTCACATCCATGGTTAAAAACTACACATTCACAAGCGAGATATCGACCCAATATCGCGCTTGCCCGTGTGTAGGTAGCCCTAGTGCAGAAACGCAGAAAAGATTCTTGCAGTAATGCTCCTTTAGTGTCCCCTAAGGCAGGGAAAAAGTTAATAGGCAGAACTCTTGTGAGCTAGAGCATAAAAAGGGTTAATGGACACATCCACAGTGATCTAGGAGAGTGAGGGGTTAAATAGGGTATACTGTATCTCTAAGTGATATATGTCAAGAAAATCTTAGTTGTGCTTGGGGCACATCTGAGTTGCCCTGCTGTATAAAAGGAGAGAGCTACAACTCCCAGCATGTCTAGGCCCTTATGAGGGAACAGAGGAAATATGAGAACTACAGGTCTAAGAATGCCCAGGGTGTTGTCATGGGATATTAGAGTACATTACAGGGCGGAAACCTAACTCACAACATGATCAGTCGTTATATAATATCAGAGGATATTACAGGGAGGAGGG
Source organism: Eleutherodactylus coqui (assembly GCF_035609145.1). Taxonomy (NCBI): domain Eukaryota; kingdom Metazoa; phylum Chordata; class Amphibia; order Anura; family Eleutherodactylidae; genus Eleutherodactylus; species Eleutherodactylus coqui. The sequence continues at coordinate 176,679,197 of NC_089838.1, forward strand.
GGGGGGGGTTATAAGATGAGAGAACTACAACTCCCAGCATTTTCTTTGGTCTCATCCTATAGAAGAAAGGAAAACACAAAGGCTGGACTCACAGGCGCAGCTCCCAGTGTACAGCATAGTATAGCACAAATGTATTGAATACATTTATTCTTGACCCCTTAGTGACGGCCAATATGCCTTTTTACTGACCTAGCTAATGGGCTTTTAACCTCCACTTACATATTTTTAAGGTGATGGCTTAGCTGACTGCTGACAGCCAGGCTCCTGCTCTAATAGCCACGAGTAGAGAGACCTTAGATACTTGCAGTTAAACCCCTTACATGCCACAATCATTAGTAACTACAACATTTAAGCAGATGCCAGGGAGAGGGTGTTCCTTTTGCCACCCATTGGCACCCCTCAGTGCGACTGCAAGGTAACAATAGGTTCCCATGGCAGCCAGAAGCCTGACAAAGGCCTCCATGTCTGTCATGTAACTTTGCCTATTAGGCCCCGTCTCCGCAGAGTCTAATAGGTTGCTGTCATAGACTTAGCAGAATGCACTACATAAGCAATGCACTGTATAATACTAGTGATCGAACTATTGCAATTTCAAATCTCCTTTAGGCCAACGTCACACGGGCAAGCACGATATGGGGCTTTGAATCCCGCCCTCATATTGCATTCCCCACCATGTGAATTCCCCAGGGATGCGAGGCGTTTTCATGTGAAAATAGACCTACAGCACTTCAGGGATGCAGGGATTCTCCGGCGCGGCTGTCAGCTGAGTTTTCCCCCATTGTTTTCAATGGGAGACATCACATCACATGCACCTAAAACATGCTGCGATGCTGCTGCCAGACCCATTGAAAACAATGGGCGGTGCAATGTGAAAGCAGGCACAAGATAGAACATGCCGGGATTTGTTTGCCGACTTTTAAAAAAAGCAACACACAGTAAGTATTACCGTATTTATAATGACTCAGAAAATGACAATAATGTTAATTATTGCACATGGTGAACACCGTAAAAATTATTTTAAAAACAAACGCCAGAAGTGCTATTTTTTTGTTTTTGGCGTCTCCCAAAAAACACAATAGAAAGCAACCAAAAAGTTCCATGTACCTCAAAATGGTACCGATAACAACTACAACTCTTCCCCTAGAAAACAAGACCTCTTAGAATGCGGTGATGCAGATTCAATTGTTTTTCTTTAAACGTATTTGTATTGTGCAAAACTAGTAAAAAATGTTTTAAAAATCTACATAAACTTGATATCACAGTAATGTGCTGATTAGTGATTAGCGAGCATACTCGCTAAGAGCAATTGCTCGAGCGAGCATTGCCCTTAGCGAGTACCTGCCCTCCCGAGACAAAAGGTTCGGCTGCCTGTGGCGGACAGGGAGCTGCGGGGAAGAGCGGGGAGGAACGGAGGGGAGATCTCTCTCTCAGTCGCTCTCCCCCGCTCCCCCCTGCTGACTGCCGCTACTCACCGATCCCTTAGCGAGTATGCTCGCTCATCTCTAGTGCTGATCCAGATAAAAAAAACTATCATGTTATTTGTAGCGAATGGTGAACGCCATAAGAACAAAACCCAGAAACAATGCTGGAATTTCGAGGGGTTTTTCCATCTCCGCCACAAATTTAATAAGAAAGTTATACAATTCAATATATGTATCCCAGAGTGCCATTAAAAAATACAACTTGTCCCAAAAAAAGCAATAATACATCTATGTCACCAAGTTATGGCTTTTGCAATGTGAAAATGATAATCTCTTGGTTCTTAAAGCAAGAAACAGGCTTTTCACTAAGTGGTTAAGGACTTGTATCTTTTTTTACAGGAAACGTGTCTTTAGACTATTGAACTCTAACCAGGAATGGTTAAGAAACTTGTGGTAATGGACCAATAAGTGTTTTGGGGCTTAGTGGACCTTCTTACAAAAAATTACATGTCTCAAAGTAAGCAATATGCAGTCTTCCTCAGTGCCTCCATTCACCTTGTTTCCAGCAGTCAAGCCTTCTTTTGACCTCGTTAAGAGGGATATTTATAGACTGCCTTTGAATAATCTCTTGGAACAAAATCTCACTGGATATGAAAGAGCAGCTCAACAGTCTTTGCAATACAATCCAGCCTTCCATATTAAAGAGGCAGACAAAGGGGAGCAATGTAATCCTTTGGCCTGTGTCGAAGCCATGAAACAGTTGAGTAACTCATTATCAAAGATCACTTAGTGATCATGCGGTTATCTTTCATAAACAACTCATAGGGCTCTTGGATTTGGCTCTCAGATATAGAACCATTAAAAAATGTGAGAGAGATTTTCTATTTTGTAGAAGAATAAACATTTTATATGCTTCCCATTGTTCATAAAAATATCAAATTCCCACCAGGGAGACCCATTATCTCTGGGATTGGGAGCCTTTGTAAAAATGCATGCATATACAGTATTTAGATTTCTTTTTACAGCCACTGGTACCTGGTCTACCTTTGTACCTGCAAGATTCTATGCATCTTATTCAAACCTTTTCTAGTGCTTTTTTGTCACCTGTGATGTAGAGTCTCTATGAGGGTGGTCACAAGAAGTCGATGTCCAAATTTCTTTGACAGGAACTCCTAAAAAGTTGCCAATTGGTGTAAAAATGAGATTGTCAAAGTTTCAACTTGACCAAATAATGTTAAGACCTACCTCATCAACCTTAAAGTATTCTAAAACAGCTATTTTTCTAAAAAAAAACCAAAAAAAGCCCGTAGTTTTCCCACTATAAAATTGGACAGTTTATCCTAGGAACATGTTATTTTTTTATTTTGTAGGGGATGTTCCTGGCTTTACAATAAGTGCCAAGTTAAACTAAAAACCAGAGATGCTGCAGGGTCAAAATTTCCAGAAGTTCTACTTTTTTGGTAGAAAGCTAAGATACCTGCCAAACATTTCCAATATTGTATTGCGAAGCTTGAAAATCTTCATGAGGAGTGGATAAAACTGCAAAAAAATGCAACCGGAAACGTAAGTCAAGCTCAAAGTAAGAAAGTGGAAGCTTTTAAAGGCCCATTTAGACCCAACGCTTCTTGCTCAAAATTTACTCAAAGCTGTCTTTTGAGTGAGAATAGTTGGGTCTAAATGCACGTGCAGTTTTTGTTAATGATTTGATCATCGATGAGTCTTATCAAGACCGCATGCAGAGTTCTCAGCGGAATACTGCTGATACTATTGTTTCAGCTGGTATCCCGCTCGGAGAACACAGCAGAAGTATGCAGAAGACAGCGCTCCAACTGTGTTCTGCATACCCCACTCGGAGCACTCAGCTGTATACTAGCTGAGCGCTCCCAGAAGACAACAGCTGTATGCAGTAGATAGCGTTCCTGCTTCTCTTCTGCATACAGAGTGAGCCTTCATTTACACACTTATGCAAAGAAACGCTCAAAACTGTCACTCAAACTGCTGTTTGAGTGAATTTTAAGCGATCATCTTGCTGTGTAAATGCACACAACGATTATCGCTCAAAAGATGTCTTTTGAGCGAAGTTTGAGTGATAATTGTTGTGTCTAAATGGGCCTTAAGTCAAGCCTTGATGACCTCCTTGATATTGCACACCAGGACGTGCTGAAGAGTACAAGTGAAGACGACAGATGGCTTTGCTCCTTCAGAGACAAAATGGACATACTGGCTGCATGGGAGTATATAAAATTCCGAGCAGAAGACAGAAGAGCACAAAGATAAGTTGAGGCGGTCAATCTGGAAAAATCAAAACTGAAACCTGTAGGTAAACCTAGATTGTAGTTAACATGTAGTAGCCAGTATCTATCTGGATCTATTTTGTTGTAACCACCTTTGTACCTAGATAAATATGTTTGTTGTTCTCAAGTTACTGGTTTTCTTTTGTGTTTCTAATTATGCTTAAAAATTACATTTCCATATCTTTGTCTTCTAGAAAACGATAGAAAGGAACAAACGGTGCTTCAGAAGAAGAGGAACGTGTGATTGTTCTCAGAGCGAGAAACCAAGTGATCTTGTAGATATGATACCTTTTAATGGCTAACAATAATACATGATGTTACAGCGAGCTTTCGGGAAAATCTCACCCCCTTCATCAAGCTATTGAATGAAACTAATTTGGATGGCACATAATTATAACATACAGATGCAGAGGGGAGGAGAACACATTCCTCTTGAGCTAAATAAATGTACACACAGAAATATGGGACTGTTTTGCACTCAAAACTTAAAACAACAAACAGAGCTGAGACATACATTGTAAATCAGTCCACTGAGCACAGGGCAGTTCTATGGTGTGTCTTATCTCTCCTTCAACCTGCACATGGAAGGAGATGCAGCACCATCTAGTGGATGGCAACATTATTACAAATTAGGTTCTGAATTTTTATGAAGTTTTAAAGCAAAAGGGAAAAAAAATGTTTTTTTTAATGATTCGGAGGAGGACATCCCTCTTGACCTTCTTCAGACCTTTCATATTTTCCACTTATGCACGAATCCCAGGCTGATGTTCAATCCATTTCTGAGGGTGTCAAACATGACCATAAATTTGTACTCCCAAATTCTTCTGTGATGCTGCGACTTGAAATTGCCCTTCAGTATGATAACTCTCATCTGCTCTATGCTGTGTCCCTGACCACAAAAATGTTTTGCCACAGGTAGTTCAGTCTTTCCCTCTGTAATTGAGTGGCGATGAGATCTCATCCTGGCTCTCAGTTTTTGTCCTGTTTTCCCAATATAAAGACCCCCAACAGGACATTTACTGCACAGGATCAGGTACGCAACATTGGACGTGGAACATCTGAATATCCCTGGCATCTTATAGTCCTGTGTGTTGGAGATTTGTATCCTGTCCACAGTCAGTATATGTGAGCAGGTCTTGCAGCAGCTCCTTACCTTACAGGGATAAGTTCCTTTTTGTGTGTCATAGGGTAATGCACTCCTGATTATAGAGTTCCTCAAATTTGGAGGTTGCCTGTAACACAGAAGTGGAGGGTCCAGGAATATGGTTTTCAGACGGTCATCTTTGTGTAGGGTATGATGTTTCTTTCTTTGCAGTCTTCCTTAGTACCTCTAGCTGTGAATTGTAGGTCACTACGAGAGGTTAAAGTCCATTTTTTCTTTCTCCTTGTATTTGAGTAGTTGATTTCTGGGTATCCTGGTGGTTCTTGTGATTTGGTCATCAATTGAGGTGGAGTGGTAGCCCCGATTTAAAAATGTCTTTTTGAGATTGTGTAAATGTTCCTCTCTGTCTGTTGGGTTGGAGCAGATCCGGTTGTATCTGATGGCCTGGCTGTAGACTATGGACTTTTTGATGTGTTTAGGATGGGAACTGTCCCATCTGCGGTATGTGGGCCGATCAATCAGTTTCCGGTATAGGGATGTCTATATTGAGCTGTTCGAAATTTTTATGGTAGTGTCTAGTGATGAGCGAGCATACTCGTTGAGGGCAATTGCTCGAGCGAGCATTGCCCTTAGCGAGTACCTGCCCGCACAGGAGAAAAGGTTCGGCTGCCGATGGCGGGCAGGGAGCGGTGGGGGAGAGCGGGGAGGAACGGAGGGGAGATCTCTCCCTCTCCCCCGCTCCCCCTGTTCACTGCCGCAACTCACCTGTCACCCGTGCCGGCAGCAGAACCTTTTCTCTCGAGCGGGCAGGTACTCGCTAAGGGCAATGCTCACTCGAGCAATTGCCCTTAGCAAGTATGCTCGCTCATCACTAGTAGTGTCCAAAAAGTTGATTTCTGTATGATCCAGTTTGGTGTAGTATCTGGTGTTCGTCAGCTGTCTTTCTGCTTCTTTCATGTAGTCTGATGTATCTATGAGAACTGTAGCGCCACCCTTATCTGCAGGCTTAATGGTGATCTCCTTGTTGTTTTTGAGTGCATGGATGGCCCTTCTTTCCTGCATATTGATATTAAATGCTTCCCTTTTCTCCTTGGCCAGTATAGTAGATTGCACCTCATGTCTAAAGGAGTCTATATATTTATCCAAGGTGGGATTGCGGCCAGGAAGGGGTGTCCAATCAGACTTCCTCTTGGCCCCTAGTTTCTCCTGTGTTTGAGTGCTTGGAGGTCCTGTCTCCTCTTTGTCATGGAATAACTCTTTCAGTCTCATCTCCTGAAATATTCCTCCATGTCACTGCAGCGTTCTATTTTATCAATTGGTTTGGTAGGACAGAATGAAAGTCCCCTGGAGAGAACTCTAAGCTCCACATCAGTGGGGTTGTGAGATGACAGATTAATAACACAGCTGATTTTACCTTTGTTCGTGTCCTGTTGGGGGTTCTGCTTCATCATGCCGGACTCGGGGTGTTCCTGATCGGTGTTTGGGTAGAGGCCTGCTCTGCATCGAAGTATCTGGAGTTTCTTTTTCTCAGGACATAGAAGAGAAGGATCATGAGGACTTTCAGGACACTGGAATCACCACAACCCAACCGAAGAAAGAAAAAAAAAGTACTGCTGAGGATGTCAAGAAATTATGACAGAGAAGTTGTCAGTATTGTTAGATAGATGTAATATTTTGGATGAAGACGTGGTAAGAATTGTTTCTGCTACTACTGATGCATTAGGGCATTAGCTGTCAATACTGTTAGTTTGAGAGGAACCAGTGTTTTATTAGAACAATAATTCGAAAAAGATCTTTTATCCTTGGCAGGTCGCCACCACATTTCAGAAGTAATACTGAAGGCAGTTTTTGATTGCAAAATGGGTTCAACTAGTGGCCCTCAGCCTGGCATTTTTAAAAGATTTCAGACAGGGTGGTCCAAAATTGACAACGAAAAAAATATATAAAACTGGTCTTCATGATGAACAGGTCAAATTTAAAATAAATGTAAATAATCTTGAACAGATTCTAGTTTTCTTTCAGAGCAATTACAAAAAACACAGCATCAGCCCAGAGAAGATTATAAAGAATATTTACAGTTGTGTTTGATATTTTTAGGTCATTTTGCTCCAGAAAACATTTCTTTCAGAGCGCCAGGTGGATGGCAAAAGGCATTTATTCCCTAAAAATTTGTTTTCAGGGATCAATTTTCTTTCAGTGACTATAAGATAGAGGTCATCAGAAGTATTTCTTTATTCATAATGTTTACGTCAAAGTTTGGCTTAATGCTCCTAAAGCTACATTGGCCCCCAACCAAGATTTGCAGTTGTAGAAAAACCTTAATAATTATGAAAACTGTGGCATTGTCTAAACTTATAAATCATTTGTGGTATTTGAACCCAGAGCGAGTCGCTTCTGCTTTTTTGATAAAACTTTAGACAAACAAATCAAAATAAACATGGCTGTAAAAGTATTGTGTTTTGAGCAAAACGGTGATGATGATGAGCTAAGCAAGCTCATTGAGCTTGAGAAAGAAAATGTACAAGATGATAGGATAGTTAAAGCAAAAATCGCTTTGGAAGAAGCTCATTCTTTTTTGGACAAAGAGGTCGATTACTTTATTACACCACTAACATTCAAGTTCTTCAAAAAGGTCAACATTTCAATTCTTTTCTTACATTCCGATACGGATGTTTAGAATGCGGACCTGGATTTTTTGAAGAGACAGGAAATTGTCAAACGGTTTAAGGTTGTATACGACACAGCCGAAAGGGGTGTCAAATTAATTTAAGACTACAATGCGAGCCCTACCAGAGATGAAGAGCAGACGCAGTATGTTTTGCACGTAGTGGCTGAATGTCGAATGTTATTCCCAGACGCACTGAAAATCTACCCACTCAAAACCTCTACCACCTACTTTATTCAGGTGACTCATTCTGACAAATCTACCTACCTATTCGACCTACTTACCTATTTCATTGTTGTGAAAATGTAGACATAAAACCTGTTCTGATATTACTGCTTGCCATTTCTGAAGATTGTTTTTGTAATAATTAGGTTCAATATTTTTAATTCAATATGGCTGAATTATAATAAATTGATTTGTATGTCAATATTTTCTTTCTTCTTTCCCATGCCCCCCTATATCCCATTCCTTCCTTTCACCTATTTGGTTGAAAATCTATTTTTTTAAAAAAGCATCTTCTTGAACTCTTTGATAAGTAACTCAAAAATAGTAGAAAAACATTAAAAAACAAAACAAAAAGCATCTTTTCAAATTTTTTTGAAAAACTAAATTTTCCAGGTCCAGAACAGAATCGGTCCTTAAGAAAAACAAATATCTTCCAATCTGTATATTTGTTAAAGCAGTTGTGGGAGTAAAGATTGAAGCCAGAAATATTCTCTACAAAACTAAAAAGAAATAACAGATTCCTAGAATAAACTGTTCAAATTTTATAACGGAAAACCCATGGATTTTTTTCAGAAAAATAGCGGGTTTTTAATACTTTAAGGCTGATAAGGCAGATCTTAACATTATCTGATCGAGCTGAAACTTCGATTATTTCATTTTTACACCAATTGGCAACTTTTGTAGCGATTCCCATCGAAGATACAAAGGGAAAACATTTCCATCCTATGTCTTGCGACCATGGTAGACTCTTTCATTTCAAATATTTCTCATAAGGATGGCATTAAGGCTATAGCATATTTTTTTGGATATACACACTTGCTCACAGAATGCATGATTTTTTTTAGATCTTTTGGAATATGTAACACAAGATAATTCTTTTGTCTGCGATAAGTTTTATGGTCCACTTTCTAGCACAGAGATCAGTGCATGGTGTGTCGCCTCCTAACCTTTCTTTGAGTTGCTGCAAGGGGGTGCACAAATACTCCCAGGCAATGTATCAGTATCATGTCTTGAGGTGGCACAGATTATTGATCATGTTATTTTCTTTTGATTGGATTCTAAGGAAGAATGGTTGGTGTTCACATCCTCTTTGAACCGAAATCCTTTCAATATATATTTGAATACATATAGTTGAATTTCTGGATCTGAAATTGATTTGAATGGATGGCAAGTTGACAACTACTTTATATTGTAGAAAAAAGCCACCAATAGTGTTTTGCAGTACAACAGTTTTTATCCAGATCATATCAAGATGGGCATTCCATTTAGCCAATTCTTGAGAAACTGCACTATGGTTGGAAATGTGAAGGGGAAGTAAGGTCCCTTATGGAATGTTTTAAGGATCGAGTGTATCTACGCAGATTATCTAAGGCTCATGGGAGAGCTGAAAATATCTCCCATAGGAACTCATTATAACCACATGTAAGCACATCTGACAAGAATCTATAATTTGTTACAATATTCTATAATCAATGGAATGATATACAAGGAATTTTGTATAGACGCTGTCATCTGACAACATTGTTACTTTAGAGCCCAAACTAATGGCTAGAAGCACTTCCAACTTGAGAGACAAACTAATGCACAATCTTCACAAGGTTTCTCACTAGTGGGAAAGGGACACAGGATATTTGGCTCCTTTTTTGTAGGGAAGACTTCACATCAATATGTGGAACCAATGTCTGAATTTTGAAATCTAAGAAATGGTAAGATCTATATGTTAAAAAGTTATGTGAATTGTAAGTCATGATATATGGTATATTCCCTTGTCTGCTCATGTCCCAAAATCTATATAGGACAGACTTCAAAAGACTTTCAGAAGCAGGTACAAAAACATCTTTGATGCTTTGGTCTTGCCCAATGTGATGCTACCTTAGCAAGAGTTTTACTGTGGGCTATATTTTTTTGAGAATCACCAAGCTAATCCCCATGGCACAAAATGTAATGGTTTGGAGAGTATATTTACTAACATTCATGATTACAATTGCCAGTTTTTGGCAGAATAAGAAATAGTCTTTCTGAATAGTATTAATGAATATCTATTGTTCACTGGTTTTCTGGGACATAAGTGATCTATTTAATGTGCGCTTGGGAGAGGGGGGGGGGGATTCCTATTTTTGTTTTGTAGTTCTAGGTCATTCTCTATCTGGAATAGTTGCTCCCAGGTGCATGAATGTCAACTGATGCCATGACAGGCCATCAATTTGGGGTTCGATGCCTAGAGCTTCTGGATTTTCAGATTATTATTCATATGTGGCAACTTCCATGAATTGCATATTGTTATCTGGAATGGTGGGTCACTTGAGTGTTGATACCTTCTCGCACCACTGCTATTTGAGGACGTTTTAAATTTTTGGATAGCTTGAATAGTTAAAAACAAAATTTTTTCTTCCAATTATCAATTCATTAAATTGAAGATTTCTTACAATACTCATTGGTGTATTCTGTTGGGTGAAATAGGGTCATTTCTGCTCTTTTTGTGAATATGCAATTATTTATTACATTAATTGTATAATGTATTTGGCTTATATTTTGTATACATCTAATAACATGTTTGCACATATTTTATTTTTCTATTGTAGCTTAAAGGTGTCTAGATCTTAAAATTGCTCCACAACCACAAGGAAACAAAAACTCCCTGGTTGCTATTGATAAGGACATGTGACTGCTGCAGCCAATGACCGGCTAAAGAAGGTCACTTAAGTGGTGGGAAAACCCTTTTCATATTTTATTTGATAGGTCTTGGTATCTTTGATATGTCTATTCTATCTGGATATCCATTTCTTAACATCCTTTTTTCATAGGTTTACAAATTTGGTATAGTTCTATATCTTTATTGCACTGATAATCATGTGTCACTGTGCAATATTCACTTTACACTTGTGCTGTTCCTCTACCTGTACCTCTTATGCACTCATGATTGTTGGGGCATGCATACACCATCATTCTTAGTTGAGCACTTTAAGCCATATCCTCGTACAGTCCTTCTGCCTTTACTATATGTGCCTCTTTAAATACTGAGGGGGACATGCACTGTAATTGCTTTCAGTGTGTAGTTTGGGACTCAAAAATAGGATATAGGCAGCGCTTTTGAAATTGGTTCTTAATTTTTGACATTTCCCCAACAGTATAAATAGGGAGTCATCCCGGTGTAGGCAGCACAATTAGAAAAGTGGGTCACCAAATGCCTAAAGTGAATGTACACTGGATCCTCTGTCAAACAGACATTCGCAACTCAGGAGAGCATAACAGGCAGAATCCAAGACTTCAAAGGAGACTCGACAAGGCAGAAACATAAGGAATAGATAACATTCTCCCGTGCTCAGAGGATCTGCCTATAGCAATGGTAAATACATTTATAGAACTTACTTGAAAATTCCCCCTTTTGTAAATCCAAGTCAGTTGTAATAGAAATCTTGTAAGTCTGAAGATATCTCCAACAGGGAGGATAAAAAAATACAAACAAAAGAAAATGTATATAAAATTATATAGGAAAAGTAGAACCACGTGCAACTGGTTTTGTGTAAGGACTCCTTTCTCAAGCACATTTATTCACTCATGAGAAGGAATTCAAATTTGTATGTGGATTCTCAGAAACACAGAAAATAAATGGCCCAAAGACAAAATGGTTAATTTAGTCTGCCCTTATACTATTTAATTTTAATTTTTTTTAGGGCTTTCTCACCTGAGTGTATTCTACAACCTATTTTGGGTGTGGGTTTTATGCACGCTATCTTTTCTCCTTAGGGAGAGCAACTAGGTCAGTAAATGAGGAAACTTATAAGGCCATTCATGCTCCTGTGGGTTGAGGTGCTCTCCCTAAGAAAAGATAGCTTTTTTGACCCACGTCATAGGCCTCTTGCTAGCCAAGCCAGAAACCTACTGCACACTGATGAGGGGCAAACATCCCCAAACAGCTGTCTGTGTATGGATTCTAGCTTGGCTTTCAATTCCCAGTCATTGTTACAAAACCTGTATAAAGAGTCTAACATTGACTTGCAGGAATGCTGCCGTCTAATAGGTGGTGCTCAGGGGTGTTGTTCCATCTCCCTTATTCGGCTGTACGCATGAAATATAGGGTACCAATCGTTACATTACTTTCAATTATGCCTCTCACACACAGTGCGTGAAATGTGCATGCAAAAAAAATTGCAACATGCACGCACACACACATAATAATGTATGAAGATTGTAGTCATGCAGCAAGAACACAATGCATTGTGTACTGCTGCGTGCTCATGTGCGGTGTGCTGCCAAAAACCACTTGTGTGATAGGAGAGATATATGCTAATCCAAGGCATGCTGGAATTCATTTATTGTTGAATTTCCAATCACATCTGCTGGAAGGTTTTTCAAAGTATCTACTGCTGTTTTAGGAGAAAAGATTCTGACATTGCTTCTGATCTTCCCCAACTAATCTTAGATTGTGCCCCCTTATTCTTGTGTTTAGCTTCCTTATAAAAGCACTTCCTATCTGAACATTATTTATACCTTTAGCATATTTAGAGGTTTCTTTTATGTCGCCTCTTTTCCTTCCTCCAGGATATACAACATTAATTTTTTAAAAGCTGTCCTGATAAGTTTTCTCTTGAGACCTTCCACCATTGTTGTAGCCCATCTTTGGACTCATTCTAGTTTTTTCTGTAGGTGATGTCACCAGAACTGAACACAATATAGAGCTCTATACAGCGGGATCACAATCTCCCTCTTTCTACTGGTTATACCTCTAGCTATGCAAAGCAAAGCATCCTACTTGTTTTTTTTCCTGCTGCCTGACTGCACTGTGGACTCATTTTGAAGCTGTCAGAAATCAGCACCTCTAAATCGTTCTTTACTGAAGGCCTGGATAACAGCCTTATTTCCATTAACATACTGTAGTTATTCCAGTTTTTCATTTTTGCAATTTCAGATAATTTTGCCATTTTTCTTTTGTAATTAATATACCTAAAAAACGTTTTATCCCTCTCCTTAATGGCTTTGGTCATTTCTTCCTCCTTTTGTGCTTTAGCAGCATTAATAGGATTTGCGTCCTGACTAATTTTACACAACTGTCAACTACACTTCTAATTTCTTTAAAACTCTTATAGGCAGACTTCTATATTGGCGGTTGACTATGTTATTCTATACTCCTAATACAATGGAAACCTTGTTAAATGGACACCAAAGTCATGTCCGTTTCACCATTTCAAGTGAATGGTTCCATTTGGTTCTGTCCGGGGGGTCCATCACATTGCTGTTTTCAGCAGCTGTAGCCTATCCCCCTGATGTAATGACACAGCTAAGTAAATAACGCTGTGTGAATACTCCCAAACAGGCACATTACAAAGACCATTACAAATAAAACAATACAGTAGAATACAATGTTACCATTACGAGATTCTGAGATTTTGAATGTGGTTTGTGTCGTTTCTCTATTAAATAATAAGTATTTTAGAAAACCCTTATAGCTTCTTACCCAAATCTCATGATCCAGCATTGTACATGAACAGCCTCAAGGATTATTCCATTTTGGACATAATTAATGTATTATATTTAGGGCATATGTTGAGGACCTTGACTGAATTCCATATTTATTACCAGAAAAATGTTACAACTTGCTAATTAACTGCATCATTAAAAAAAAATTAATTTCCACTGTAATTAGATCCTGAGGCAGCTACCTACTTAAAGGAAATGAAACAATAAGGGAAGATTTCATTTGATGATTGTAAGCACTGTACACTGTGTATGCAATGCTAATTATTAAATTATTGTGTGAGGAAACCGTTTCATTAAATCTCTGCAGCAAACCTTATAGTGTCATACTATTTAGATGCTGTATGACACTATTTTGTATCACACAGTGCATCATACCATACAAAGATAAAGAGTGTCATAAAGCCCAATAAACAGAGCCATATAGTGTCATAAAGAACTTGGACAGTGCCCCGTAGAACTTAATTTGCATTAGGTTTCCAGAAAAATAATATATACCCCATGTAGATAAACATTGAATATACTGCTTAACTAGTGTCACCCTACATCCAGAGCAATAGTGAGTGATGGATGTCAAAGCTTCCAGATAAATACTGCAAGACAATATCCAAAAGAATAGTTACACTGAGCCACAGTGTCATACAGCATGCAAATATATAATGTCATATGGCTCCTGCACAGCCCCTTCAAACTGATGTTGGTGGAAGTGCCAAGAGTCGGATAATCTCCACTGATCTAATATTGATAATCAATCAATAATGATAGGCCTTCAGATAAAAAAAAACATATCACAAAATACTGAACATAAAATTGACATAGCACTAAAATGGATATTCGTGTTAGAATCACGCCTAATGCATAGAAATATTCAAGTGCAATTCCCATTACTACAGGGAGTGCTGAAACAGAGGGAGCTTGATAGAAAGCATCAATGGCTAGTAAATAAATGCAGTACCTAATTTTTACTACAGAAAATCTTAGTATGAAGAGGCATTTGTGTACTTGAAAATTGAACATTTGAACCAAATGTACATCATAGCCTTATGACTGATGTAGAATATAAGGCTATCGAAACCCTTTGGCTTTCATGAAAAAGTATAAGCATCTGCCCTGGCCACTATCTAAAATATGCAATGTCACATGCTGGGCTTTTCGCTGCTAGATACACAATGCATTGAACAGTTTAAAATGACAGCATATTTCTCACCTCCTTCCAAAGTGATTGCTGTATCTCCAGTATGGATGCTGTTGCTTCTGCATGAGTATGATGGCTAATGACAGCATAATGACATCACAGGTTTCAAGCTCTCTGTCACAGCAGAAATGGCAGGGAGACAAATATGTGACCCCCTCTAGTTTTCTACATATAGATCAATTATAATGGTGATAAACATTGCTAGTAGCCATTACTTTCCAAATACAAAAAATTATCCGAGCCCCTATATTCAGATTTGCAAGTAAGATTTCCTCTATGATAACTAAGAACTATATACATTTTATTGTACAGGAATATACAGTAAATGAGTTCTGGTCCTGTGCCTAAAAGACTTAACCCTAGGTCATGAAATACACCAAGAACATGAACACAGATTATTGCCTCTATGGGATGTTAGACAATTAAAAAAAACATTACCCAAACAAGACTGTATTTTTTCAAGTGTACTGAAACACCAATACAAAAAGGAAACCGAAAACTCATATCATACCCCAGTCCGAAACAAACTGGGCAATATACTTCAGACAGATTCAATTGAATGGATTATACAGTCTTCCATTTTTAATGTGACTTCCCATAAAGCCAATGACCGCATACAATAACAGACACACAGGACTTTATAGAATTTGTCCAAAGAGTAAAGACCTACAGGAGGTGCAGACCCTCACTTGGTTGTAAGCACCATATATAATAAAGAAGGGCTGATTGTACATTTAATTGGAATGATGGCTTGGCATGGAGAACGATAGGAAGAGTCCCACAGGTTCATACCTACTTATACACATTTCAGCATCTTTATCTTTTAG
Organism: Eleutherodactylus coqui; assembly: GCF_035609145.1. Lineage (NCBI taxonomy): Eukaryota > Metazoa > Chordata > Amphibia > Anura > Eleutherodactylidae > Eleutherodactylus > Eleutherodactylus coqui. Next base: position 176,694,401 of record NC_089838.1, read on the forward strand.
GGCAGGCATTTTCCATATCAGCAATAAAGACTGCAGACATATACTTAGACAGAGATCAGTGATCTATTGTGTAGGCCACCAAGCAGGACATTTACTATTTGAATGAGCATTCCAGTACTTCGCTGTGGTTGGCTGCAGCAGTTAGTGGGATAAAGGATTTTCATCATGATTTTATTTTGCTGCCAACACTTGCTGTGAAGGTTTTGCAATCAACATACCTTAAAGTGAATTTCAGCCCTTAAATACCATTTTAACTTCAGGTCCAACATTCTGTGCCATTTTATTTCGATATCTTTCAGAGACTCTTTCATCCGATACAGAGATGTGCTGCATAGGATTAAATATAGAATTCTGGCTGCCCCCAGCTGCTACTAAGGCGAAGGAAGGAGCTTACGCAATTTGGTTTATTATGGAGTACAAAGTATAATGCATGCAGTAAGCTTCCACTTGTGGTGGCTGCAAGCAGACAGATATCTCTGTGCAGGCAATTTGGAGCTCTGATTGTGAAAAATATAACTTGGCTGCGTATATTTTATATATATGATAGATATATATATATATTAATGAAAGCAGCCGTAGAGAATAGAGAAGCATGGAGAGGTCCGTCCTACAGAGTATCCAAGAGTCGGACACAACTGAACGGATAGAATTGGAAATGAATGAATCAGCACAGAATTATGGACCTATTTAGATGTAAATAAAAAACACCCAAAAGACAAAATGGTGTTTAAGGACGTCCACTGACTTATAGGGTGAACTAAGTAAACAACCACCATGGTCAAAAACTCTCAATTTAACCCTTTCCAATCTAATTTTGGATTACGGGTTTCCTAAAAGGCTTTCTCATTTTGCTGTTATACAACGGTGCCATCTGCTGGCTAAAGCCAGTGTGTGTTCTTCAGAGAGGCTCCAACAGCAGAGTGGCTGGCAATAAACGGTAAGAATACCCTGTCGGACGTCTTCTGACATTGGAGCTGTACAAGCTTCAATCAGAATGTGGAAAGACGTCAGACAGTGGATTGGAAAGGGTTAATAGTGATTGTTTTGTGACATTCTTGCCATGTTTTGAAGTATGCAATAAACATAGCATTCATTCATTCAAAAAAAATGAACCTTCTTTATGATTTTTGGATATATATTTTATTTGACAGTGTTTTAGAATATCATACAGTAAACAAGATTTATGTAAAAGTTAATTTAACCGTAGTGGTGCATTTCATAAAAATAGTTGCTCACTTACAGCCTTTCTGTGACTATTAATACATGGAATTATATTTATAGAGATACAGCTGTACAAGGTAAATTCACAGCTAACACTACACAGAATTATCATCTGGAATGGGGTTTAGATGATGTGTTCTTCTCAGCCATTATCTGTTATAGCTGTATAAAACAATTACATCGCTGGTAATTGCAATATACTCTGCAACATAGACTTTAGAATGTTATTTCATGTAGTGTTTCCTTTTGTTACCGGCTCTGTCACATATGGAAAATGAGAAATATTGGGACGTGCACTTACACTACAGAAGCATTTTACAAAACTGAATTAGGCAAGGTAATGGTGATTGCCTAACATGAGAGCACAAGCAAGAGGTGGGCATGGACATCCGTAAAATGCTCTGTATTTGTGCTTTATTATTATGGATGGTGATTTATCTTTAAAGCTGTGAATTCAATTAGCATCCAAATGCTCCGTTTTTCATAGACTTACACAGATGGAACATTTAACATTTGATGCACCGTTCATTAAAACAGGACTAACTAGGAGATGTCCAAGAACAGGGACAGACGGAAGTCATATAAAAAAAATTGCACATCTGATGAAAAGCATAGTTAGAAGTGAAATGAAATGCACCCTCAACTCTACTCAAATATCCCTCTAATATATATATTTTTTTACATTTCTTAGATATTTACGTATAATACTTTCATGAAAATAGGCTTCTCAATAAACTGCTCTTGGTTGCAATATAAATATAGCAAACCTTTGAAAGTGCAGATGCGAATTTATAATTCTCCTCCAAAAGTAGATCATGGAATCCAGATATGTGGTATAGTGGAGTGTAAGGCAATAGGGGAAACCTTCTATGTTTCTTAACCTTTAGTAGCTGTAATTGGCAACCTGAATTTATGACTTCACATGTTTTGTTAAATCTATTGTGCATTGGGAATTTGCAATTTACAGAAGGCATACCGTTAAATTATACCCAAGGATCCCCTATGTTGAGATTCAAAAAGTGACTTTGTGTAAATGGTATGGACTATACAAGGTGCTAGTATTGCTTACAATGCAGGGTCAAAAAATAAGTTAAGCTGCAGATTAGCATGCTATATAGCCTAAACTTCACTCTGTCGTTCATACCCATGAAACTAGGCCAGACTTGATATACACAGAGATTTTTTTCTTTCCAGAATTTTTGCAATTAAGCTTTGTTCAAATGAAGTTTTGTCCAACAGTGCAGTTTACTTCTAATTCTTTTTTTTCTTCTTGGGATGACTATTCAATGCTTCTTACATACTTATGATAGCTACCATGTACTGTTAATACAATACATGTACACTTAAACATGTACAAATGTACGCATTAAACTCCAGTTTATCTTCCTTTTGAAATGTACAGAGATATGGGTTATTCACAGAAAATGGCATTTAAATGGAGCCACATCAGTCAGTACACTAAAGTGTCCAAGTCAACAGGCAGCACACACACCTACCTACGTATGCTGCATGAATCAGGCGGGTTAATGAAGATACGTTCTTGCTGAACACAGTATGGTCTGCAGATTCAAAGCTTCAGAGAAATATCTTAACCCCTGTCGAGATATGTTGATAGCAATATATTTACAATACCATTGTCGAATTACAAGGCATAATTCGTTTTCTCCTTCATCTTACTCAGTGCAGTTTGATTTAAGGCGATGTTCCAGTTTGTGATTGCTCTATGTTTGTCCTTTTATTTTGCTACAGACAACACTGGGGTGGATCCCATATCCTTCATACAGTGAAAAAATATACTAAAGCTAAACTGCACTGTCTGCCTCTGGTGTACCCCTCGCTGTTTTGGTTCTTCCTTAGCTGGTAGGCCCAGAGATATAAGACCTGTGAGCTCCAAGTACTGATGTACAGTTGCTTCTTTATACTGGTTAGACATTGTGCACAACCTTAAAGAAATACAAAATATATGCTCCTGGTCCCAGATGCACTTGTGTAGGTAAATACATGTGAAAATTAAAATAAATAAAAAGAAAATCAAAATTAAATTATTCGAGATCGAAGCTAAGAAAAATGTTCCAAGTCTACGTGAAACATATAAAGGGAACAGTCACATTTTCAGTTATCTGCTCATGGCTGAAGTGCCAGATTTCAGGGTGCTAGGTAGCTTATCAGAGCCAGGAATTTTCCATGGTCCTGGTGAGACAGTTGCTTTCCGAGGTGCAGTGTTAGCACTACGGGTGCTACTAGGATGTAGATGACTTTCCTTGTGGAATTCACTGCATTTAGCTTCAGCATCTCTCTCATCTTGGTCCATGGTGCCCGCTCGAGAGGTGGACATATTGCTACTGTACACCTTTGATACCCCACCTGAATCTGACCTGCTCTGCTCAAGAGTGGTCACTGATTTTTTCTCACTGGTTGCATCCTTATATAAGTCTTTTGTACAGAAGTTTCTTTCTCTGTTTGCTTCAGTGGACCTGGAGATCCGACCTCCACTATCACTAGCTGCAGAGTACCCGCACTCTCCCAATTCGCCAACATTTTTCACTGTCAGTTTCCCTGCAGAAATGGTCTTGCCGCTATCTGATTTTTTCGGTTTGCCTTCTTGAAACTCTTTTTTGAAACTCTCTTCCCGTCTTGACCTATCTACTTTCTTTGGGCTTGCTGATCTCTCCCTTGACTCTCCCAGCCTTTTCTTTTTATGACCATTTGCAGTATGTTCCTTTGGTTTTCCCATATCTTGTTCCCTGTAGATATCCCATGCTGGCTCTGGGTGTATCTGGTGAGTAGGGTCAGAGGGCAAGGCTGAATGTGATGAAGATAATGGTGCAATCATGTCTTCAAGAGGAACGGCTACTTCCGGCCCTGGGGAGGTGGCAGAGGGTGCACTCCAGGAGTTTGGTTCGTCTGTGATAAAATAAAAAATATATAAGCACATGTGCAAATACAATCCTTTTTCAGATCAAAAAGACACAACTATATTAACATACATCACACTAAGCAACCACAACAAAAAACTTCAAAACTAAGAGCACAACACAGAGCTTGAAAATGACTCCAGTTACTTTTTGAAAGTAATTTCATACTGTATGCCATATGCTAAAAAAAAAAAATTGAGTTTAAAGAAAAAAACGTAATGCATGAAATAAAATGTATTCTCAAGAAACAGTATTGTAGAATTTTTCTTAAATAGATGATATTTAGTGCAGATGAACTGGGTGTTGAAGAGTCAAAAATTGTAAACACCGTAAACAACCTTGAAATGCTTTTATTAAGAGCTAATAAAAAATATGGCTGAAAATTCTCAGCAACGTTACCATGAGGCTGTTACAAAGTTATTGTTACGTTTTCTTCGGCAGTATTATACTAAGGCAGTATTTCCATGTATCATTTAAGTACCTTCTTGGAATTTATAGATTTAAAGTAAGGTATACCTACATACATTTTTTATTTTTCTTTTCTCCCATAAGAACCAAAGGCAATGTTCACCTTCTCAACCATTTGTCTATGGTCTCATTGCATTTCAAATAAAAATAAAACGACTTTCTTAATAGACCTTAATGCAAAATGTCTTATCCCTTTTACAGACAACTGTGTAGTTTGATTCTCCAATCATATTCACTTCAATCTGTCTTTTATATACATTTGGTAGTCTAGCAATAAGTAAAGAACAGACTAAAGGGAGAATGATGCACAAGGTTTGTCTGTAGTTAGAGTTGAGCGAACATACTCTTCCGAGCTTCATGCTCGTTCGAGTATTAGCATACTCGATGGTGCTTGCTACTCAAACGAGCATCACGCTGTGTTCGACCCCGCCCAAGTTTTGGCACCTCCCCGCCGCAGACATGTTGGATTTGACCCCTCCCCGCTGCAACGCTGCGCATGTTAATGGTAGTTTGTGGCTGGCTAGGGAGGGGGGGAGAGAGAGAGGGGGAAAAAGAGAAAGAGAGAGAAAGAGAGAGAAAGAGAGAGAAAGAGAGAGAAAGCGAAAGAGAGAAAGAGAGAGAAAGAGAGAAAAAGAGAGAAAAAGAGAGAGAGAGAGAGAGAGAGAGAGAGAGAGAGAAAGAGAGAGAAAGAGAGAAAGAGAAAGAGAGAAAGAGAAAGAGAGAAAGAGAAAGAGAGAAAGAGAAAGAGAGAAAGAGAAAGAGAGAAAGAGAGAGAAAAAAAAAGCTCAGCAACCGGCCGGTCAAATACCAAAATGTCCAAGTCTCCCATTGAAGTCAATGGGGTTCGTTACTCGAATAGAACTCTCGAATTTTGGTGCTCGCTCATCTCTAGCTATCTGTAGTGTATTACCTGTCTATGACTGCATAGGAACTAAAGTCAAAAGTAAAGACCGACATTCAGTGATGTCTTACTGAAATTATTCTTTATTTAAATGACTTAAAACATACGAGCAGCGATACTATTGGTAATGAATCACACTTCTGCATTTCTGACCCATTGGATTTGCCTGGGAAATGTAGAAAAAAATTATTGCAAACTTGCTTTATTTTTTATTTTAGATACTTTGGAACAGTAAAAAAAATAGGTGTGAAGGTAGATGTAGCCTTGGAGTCCAATGGTAAAATTAAAAACACTCATGAGATATTTTGGCCTTAAGTTCACTTTGGATCTCAAATCTTTAACAGAAATTGCTTATAATAACAGGATGTTGTTTGTAGACATCAAGTGCTGTTTTTTTATACTCGGCAGCAAACTTTGACACTGACATCAGAAAAAATGTCAGTAAAACATACCTTAGAGGACCAGACAACGATAGGATAAAAGAAAACTGGAGCACAAACAGATGTACTAACTAGTAATATATCTTCCCGAAGCATGTTAATATACAACACGTTATTCTTATAAATACTGTGCTAAAACTGTACCAGATATTGTCTCTATAGCAGTGTTTTGTCAGGGAAAGGGTGCCTCAAGTTGTTAATTTGGCAGCACCTGAGGAGGTTTGGTCAAGGAGAGGCAATTCTCTCTGCAGTCACCTTGAGGCCCCTGGGAAAGACAGGTCTGAGAGGAGAAGTTCTCTGGACTTCAACCCAAGAGTGGGAAAGTGGACTGTGTTTACTATGTATAATGCTATAACTCATTACATATCATAGAGGGGGTCAGCATTGATGTATAGTGAGTGACCAGATGTCCAGGGTTTATTTTGTGTACCAGTTAATTTACAGCATGGAATGCTGTGAACCATTGCTGAGAATTAATAAAACTGGCAGGTGCCAGACTTAAGTTGTTCCAGGTATACAAGTGTGTGTTCCTGAGAGTGGCAACCACCATCTTGAGTGGAGATGGCGGCAATCTTGAGTAGTGACTAATATCCTAATTGTCACAATACGCTACATCAATCAGCCATAACATAAAAAGCACTGACGTGTAAAGGGAATAGCATTCACTATCTGCTGTCCATAACACCTGTTAAGGGGTAACAAAAATTAGGCAGCAAATGAACTGTCAGTTCTTGAACTTGACGTGTTGGAAGATGAAAAAGAAAAATGAGCAAGTGTAAAGATCTGAGAGACTTTGATCAGGTGCAAATAGTAATGGCTAGACAACTGGGAGACAGCATCTCCAAAATGGCAGGTCTTGTGGAGAGTGTCAGATATGCAGTGGTTAGTACCTACCAAAAGGGGTGTAAGGAAGCATGAACTTTGAACTGGTGACAGGGTTATGGGTACCCAAGGAATGAGATGTACCAAGATACACTATAGAAAGAAGGCAAGCCTGCAATATTCTACTGGGAAACTTCCTTTTGTATGTATTTAACTCCCCTTTCTCCCATGTATACAGCCTTCTTCACAGAGCATAATAGGCAGTCTTGCTTCTAATTTAACGTGACTGCCGGTAACCAACATTTCCCAGCAGCATACACTGTACTGTATATAGTATACTGGTCTAAATGTGAAGTCTGCATCCTGAGCCCTCCACATAGCAGCGTCCCTCCTCTTTCCCTTTGAGCGTCTCTCTTTGATGTCCAGGCCATGTGTTGTAGTATACATACACAAGCATAAGGGCTCATGTCCACAGGCAAAATAAGAATTAAAATCCGCAGCGGATTTTAACTCTTCTCCCGCGCGCGTCTCCGCACCCCATAGGGATGCATTGACCACCCGCGGGGTAGATAAATACCTGCAGATCGTCAATAAAAGTGATTTTAAAAAAAATGGAGCATGAAAAAATCTGGACCATGCTCCATTTTCATGCGGGTCTCCCGCGGGCTTCTATTGAAGCCTATGGAAGCCGTCCGGATCCGCGGGAGAACTAAAATAGGAATTTAAAAGCATTTACTCACCCGCAGCGGGCCGGGAAGGTCTTCTCTTCCTTACGGCCGCATCTCCCTTGCTTCGGCTCGGCGGATGTGCCCGGCGCATGCGCGCGGCACGTCGACGACGTGCCGCTGGCGTGACGAATTCATCCGCCGGCCGAAGAAAGAAGATCCGGCCGCGACGCAGAGAAGAAACGGAGCGGATGGAAGGTGAGTTTATTCTCATTTATTCTTATTTTAAGCGCTCATGTCCGCGGGGCAGGAGGGACCCGCTACGGATTCTACATGTAGAATCCGTAGCGGGCCCGATTTTCCCCGTGGACATGAGGCCTAGAGTACTGTCTGTAATACATAATACAGGAGCTGTCTATCGTATGGATGACCGTTGTGGAACTGTGTGCTCTGTAACTTGTGAGAGTGTTTCCCAATGGTTACAGAGCCCATGAGCCAGGACTGTCATCAGTAAAATAAGCCGATAGCTGGACTTATCACTGACCCTAGTCTAATACTTCTATATGAAAGGTAGAACAAATTAGTCCCAACATCTTAGTAATATCGTCCAGGGAACATACAGGCAGTAGTTAGATAATACAAGGGGGACCGAAACTGAGTGAGAAGATACATAATGGAGGCAATACTGACCCCGCAGGGAGCTTTTTTTTAACATCTTCTAAATGCCAATATGACTGCTTGCCTGCATTCAGTATTACCTTCCTTCAGCATCTTCCTAAACAGTTTTAGTCCCTTTGTATCAATAAAATAATAGTTATGCTTTCATGCTCTTATTTTTATAGTAATTTCCTTTGGTGGTGGTAGTGTATGTTCAGCCTGCACTCAGCTCAAGCTTGTTAGAAAGCCAAGCAAGGCAAGAGGAGGAAATCGGAGAGATACTGAGCTTCTGTCTGCATGTTCTCGCCCACACTGAAGACGGGAACCATACATGCATGGCTTTCCCCACACAGAGGAAAGATGACAGTTACATGGGGTGTGGGGGGTGAAGTGTGCATTTTTGAACTCTGAGAAAAGGACCTCTGGTAGATGGCTCCAGTAGCAACAGCTGGTGAATATAGAGGTGGTAAAGGGTCTTTTTTTCTCTGGGGGAAACTCAGTAACAGTACATTTCCCAAAAAACAACATATTTGCCAAGTTTATCATCAACGGAATACACTAAGCCACAAACGTGATCCCTAATGGCAGTGGCCTCCTACAGAAGGATAATGCACCTTGCCATACTGCAAAAATTGTTTGGAAATTATTTGAGGAAAAGCTGGTCATTCATCTGTCAGATGTGCTGGAAAAACAAGTACGATTCATAGAAACCCCACCTTGCAACCACAGCACCTGCAGAGGTCTTGTGGAGTGCATGGCTCAAAGGGTTAAAGCTGAATTGGTGGCACAAAGGGGACCTACATAAAAACATTAAAACATAGATAAAATACGTGCATAAATAATGGAGGAAAAAAAAAATCACAAAAACAAACGAAGAACCGGACATAATGCGGCTTCCTAGAATCAATGTTAAGTAGATCATTGAAATAATATACTTACTCTAGGATATTTCAACTCACTAGAAAAATTCTGAACTGTATATAACTGTAATAAGGTTTGTGTGAATATTGTGTATAGTTACAACTATTGTATTTCTCTTTATCACAACAAATTATTAGATATTTTGAGCTTTTATTATGAAACCTGAAATCACAAAACAAATACAACAAATGTTCAACTGTTGAACCACTAAAATAGTTCCATATTTTATTTATTGTAATTACACCCTGATTGCATTGAAAGCTTAGATTGTATCCATGGAATTCTCATTTTGCCCCAATTGAAAGAAAACACAAAAAAGTGACAAAAGTAAAAAAAGTGACATAAGGGACTTTTAAGTTAAGAGTCTCAATGGTCCTCTCGAGCAGCTTTAGATCTATATTATAAAGACCAGTTTCACATGACTGTAATATATCTGCATTTAAGTGTCCAAACTGTGACCACAACACCCAAACCTACACTATGGTGATCTAAGCTTGGGTTAGTAGAACATGGTAGGTCCGGGTGTTGCGGCTATACTAGAAGCATGTGAAACCTACCTAACAGAAACACATTATAATATTCTTTATGCCTAGAAAGTAACAAGTCAATATATATAAGCTAAAAGCTGTATCACAACACCGCCATTTTCTATACTTTCGGCATTAAGAGAATAACTCCTCTTTTTAAAAAAAAATAAAGTATCGGGCATTATAGTTATTGAAATTCATCCATTTTTAATCAAATGTCAACATTACATTAGCTGACTTCTCACCACATCATAGTCTACACTATATGTATAAAAGTAGCAAGTATAATAGTAAAATCTTGGGAGTTTTGTGCCAAACATCATCAACTTGAAAAGAATTCTAAGATACCTGAAATATTTGAAGAACCATAAAGCTGTAATGCAAATTATATACAGTATCTGGAGGTTATATCTGTATTTCCAGAATAAAGGGCTTGTGCCACTTTTTGCTGTTTGGCTGCAGGAAGCAGACAGCTCTGTACATTGTGCACTGACCTGGGTTGGTATTGCAAATCCATTCACTTCAATATGACTCAACCTGCAGTACCAAGCTGGGCCACTGTATGGAGCTGTGTGCTTCCTGCGGTAAAAGCTAGTAGTGGAACAATTCCTTTGAGTCCACTATGTGGTCGACAAATCGACTAATGCATATAGATACCCTGGGCAAGAGCTCATACCGGCAAAAAAAACAGCTAAAAGCACACTGAGGTCAGGTCAATAAATAGGAATACATTGATGGCAACAAATGTGGAAGTTTAACATTTTACAACATTTATGGAAAACCATAACTATACATATATAGCTTCAAATTCCAGCAAATGTGGCATATACCTACAAACAAAATGTGTACCACACTGATGTAGACAGATTCTTATTATTTACTCTATCAATCAAAAAAAATCTTACATAAAAAAGTAGATCGTAATATTCATAGAAAAAGGAGAAATCTGCACTCAGATATAATAAAGTAGCTAAAATCTGTGGTGGTATAGTATCATCAAGCTCCTACATATCGCCAAGGTTAACAATAGAGATGAGCGAGTGTACTCGCAAAGGCAAACTGCTCGAGCGAGTAGTGCCTTATGCGAATACCTGCCCGCTCGTCTCTAAAGATTCGGGTGCCAGCGGGGAAAAACGGTGAGTTGCGGAAGTGAGCAGGGAGGAGCGGGGGAGGGAGAGTAAGAGAGAGATCTCCCCCCCCCCCCCCCGTTCCTCCCCGCTCTTCCCCGCAGGCTCTGGAATCTTTAGAGATGAGCGGGCAGGTACTCGCATAAGGCACTACTCGCTCGAGTAGTTTGCCTTAGCGAGTACGCTTGCTCATCTCTAGTAAACAATAGGTTGATGGTCAACTCATATAACTAGCTGACAGGCTAGTTTTCTGTGAATGTAACTTGTTGCTTCTTTTATATGAGATTTGATTGATACAATAAAGGATATGTTTTGCCTATAATGGTGTGTTGTATACAATCTCTATAGGTTAGAGAAATAGGTTAGAGAAAGTTTAAATGCAAAGGCGAATGTAGGGTTGGATGCATGTGCGAGTAGCATATTGTGTCAGAATGAGTAGAAAAAAGAAGTTAGATTACATGAAATGCATAATCTTGGGGTATACTTGGAATTCGATGGATAGGAGAAAAATCTTTTGTAATTCCATATCTTCAGGTAATAATTTCACAGGTGTTCATATAAAGTAGAGCATGATCATAGAGCTATATGTAAACACTATGTGGACATGAAAAATGAGCTAGAAAACATTTTGGCTCTAATGTTATACTGACCATTAGAATATTTTCTGTACCAAGCCAATAATGACATTCTTAAAATGCTGTATATACAACCCAAGGTCACATATTATGCCGTCTGCAGCGATTACCAAGTTGAAGAATACAAAATCAGATTTTTGACAATATGATTAATGTGCTATTTGGAAGCCACCATTAAATATTTTTAAGTTAAAAAAAGCTTATTCTGAAATGATGAATAATGTACATGCCTGCTGTAACAAAATAAATGACCCAACTAAGGGTTAAAGATGTTAAAGGAAACACTTATTATATCTGAATAAAAGAAAATGTGAAAGCAACATTTCCAAGTTCTAAGAATCCCTATAAAAGGGTATTTAAACTCATAAAACTATGTAGCCAGAAAGAACATGACAAGAAAGTTATCAATCACTGATAATTAGAAAGGAAAGGTTTCACAAGGTAAATCCCACATGATATAAAATGTATCAACGATGCATCAGTGAACACAAGTCATTCTATACCATTACTATGTTAGTGCTTAAGAGGACACCATCCAACTACATTTTTTTTTTTTTGCACCAACATGAAATGGATTTTCGGTGATTTTTTTTAAACTAATGTCCTATCCTTAGGAATAGGATGTTTTCTCAATGCATAGTCAATAAGGTTCTGAAACTATTGTGTTTATATGCCCAAAATCAAGTAGTAATATTGAGGACTCCAAAGTCAACTATATTAGTGTCCACTCCTGAATTACCCCTTTCTCAGAAACAGCAGTAAAAATACGTAAGGAACATGAAGACAAGCTAAAAAGGAACCATAACAACTTTATCAGAAATAGTCCCAAATCTGCTACCAATATTTATAAGTAAAGTTATATTTCCCTTAAAGAATTAGAAGAACAACACTAAAGAAAGGAGGAATTAAAAGGCATTTCTCCAACATAAAAATCAATCATCTGTATGGGTTGGAGTGGAACAGGTTGCCACAGAAGGGGGAGCGTTCTCATTCGATGGAAGTTTTCAAGCAGAGGTTGGACAGACATCTGTCTGGGAAGATTTAGTGAATCCTGCACTGAGCAGGGGGTTGGACCGGATGACCCTGGAGGTCCCTTCCAATTATATGATTCCATGAATGGTTGCGGTGATTCTTGGATTTTAGAGCCCAATGAGGAGGCCAGTACTAGAAATGACACATACAGTAATTATTTGGGTCTTATAGATTTTGCATTGAGGCCCAGGAGCTTTAAGTTACACCTCCGGTCAACTGTGGACATTCGTAGGCCCTAGGTTATCCTCTTCCATCAAGCTATAAAACATTTAGTTGAATCCTGTCTGAATTTCAGGATTCGATGAAAGCTTTCAACAATCTTTCCAGTGCCTTGACACATAATGTCAGAACTGATGATAAGCGCTGCGGAATAAGTTGATGCTATACAAATAAAGATCATCATCATTAGAACTGCCTTTTTGGACCTTAGAAAACTTCAGTGGGAGATATAATGAAGCCTATGGTGGTTGTGGCTAAACTTTCTAGAAAAAAAAATAAAAAAAGAAACACGAACAAAATATTGAAAGCCTTGACACAAGAGAATAACTCAAGGACTTGTATTTGTAGATGATTGTTTCTATTTTAGGGGAAATGCTCTTTACGGATTTCAAAAAGCAAGCACATTACAGTTCCCTCTAACTACCTGCATTATATTAAAGCTGTTTATTCTGTTTTGGCACGTAATGTTCTGATGTTGTAGGTCTCTGATGGTTTCTGTTTGTGAATTTATTGAAAGGTCACCCTGTCATAGCACAAGTACACTTGTGCCTCGGTAACAATGCTAACATAGTCAGAAGTAGTCCTGCTCCAGCTCCAGCTTATTTATTATGCAGTGAGGATGTGTATGTAAAATACATTTTAATACTCAATTTTGTCCTTGAATAATTTTTACCCATAGCGATGAAACAGCCGGCACATTTGGAATCTCAAATTCAAGCTATCCGTTTTATGCCGCAATATCATTTTTGTTATATTAGACTGTTTTCCATGCCAGAAGTTTCAGATATAAAGTTGGCAATACTTTGAATTATACAGCAGTTCAACTGGCAGTTTTTGGTAACGCAGTAATTGCTGCTCCGATTACACTAAATGAAGATGTTTAAATACAAGTTTGCTTGATGATTTCGCTTGGATAAGTGGGAGCTGGGAAATTATTTTTATGCTTCGATCAGGGTTTAACATGTTATCTACAAGCAGCAGAGGTTGAAAGCCAGCTTTTTCCATATACATCATCATCGGTAATGGAAAAAGAAGCACACAAAGGTAACTAAAATTATTTTACATTTCCAGTTTTCTGTACGCTCAACCCCATAAGGACATGGACCTTTTTTTTTCCCCATTTCATTTTTTCCTCTTCCATTAAAAAATCGTAACTCGTTTATTTATCCATCGACGTCGCTGTATGAAGGTTCGTTTTTTGCAGGACGAGTTGCATTTTTCAATGATACTATTTAACGTACCATATAATGTACTGAAAAACTTTTTAAAAAGTCGCAGTCGAGCAAAAAAAAAAAAAAAAATAGACATTCCGCCATCTTACGGCGCGTCTTATTTCTATGGTGTACAAACTGCAATAGAAATGACATGATAACTTTATTCTATGAGTCAGTATGATTATTATGATACCAAACTTGTATAGTTTTTTTTTGCTGTATTCCTTTTTTTTTTTTAAACATATTTAATTTTTTTAAATGATTTTCTGCTGCCACCTTCTGCACGCAATAACGTTTTATTTTTCCGTCGACATAGTTATGCAATAGCTCATTTTTTGTGGACGTCCTGTAGTTTGCCTTGGTAACATGTTTGAATATATACGACTTTTGCATCACGTTTTATTGCGTTTTTTTCTTGGAGACAGGCTGACTAAGAAGAGCGCATTTCTGGCGGGTTTTTTTTCCCACGACGTTCATCGTGAGGGGTAAATAATGAATTACTTTGATAGATCAGACTTTTAGGTCTCCCACACACAGGCATTTGCAGAAACGCAGTGTTTTTCAACACTGCGTTTACTGCAGATTCAGCCCGGTTTCAGCAGTGCTGGCATGCACTATGCCAGCGTTTTGGCTGCGTTTTCAGCCCAGCTGAAAACACAGCCAAGCATGCTGAAAAAAAAAAAAAAAAATCAATACTCACGTTGGAGGTACCGTCGGGTCCCTAGTGTCGCTCCAAAGATCTCCATGCAGGCTGCTGGGCACTGGTCAAGCTGGCAGAGGATGTTTTGCTAGTGACGGTAATTGGAAATCCTCGCCTCCAGCAAGAGATGCTCTGATTGGCTGAGTGACAGCCGGCCCAACCAATCACAGCCAGCGCTGGATGCATCAAACACAGCCATTCAATGGCTGTGATTGGTGCATCCAGCGCTGACTGTGATTGGCAGAGTCGACTGCCACTCAGCTGGCTAGGCAAATTAGAGCAATCTCTCGCTGGGAGGCGGGTAATTAAATCCAGTCACTAGCAAAAGATCATCTGTCAGCTTGACAAGTGACCGTGATTCCTGCACGGAGCCCTGGAGAGTCCGAACCGCACAAGCAAGGTGAGTATTCCTTTTTTTTTTGGTAGTGCAGTTAGCGCTGGTGTTTAGCACTGCCAAAAACATGATACCAAGTTGTGCCACGTTTTCAGCAGCACTGAAACCGCTGCCTATTCATTTCAATAGGCGACCCACAGCTAAAAACCAAAGATAGAACATGCATCGCTGTCCAAGCGCAGCGTTAAAGACGCTGCATTTTGACACTTGTGTGAGCAGCCCCATTGCAAATAAGGGAGATGGAATAACTCCTCCACAGTGCCACCTATTGAAAGGCAGCATTCCTTCAAGTCAAAGGCCGACTTTTTATACAAGTCTTGTTACAATGACTGGGAATTAAAAGCAAAGCCAGACCCCATGTACATACAGCTGTTTCCGGGTTAATGCCCATCATCAGTGTACAGTAGGAGTCTGGCTTTTGCTAGTGAGAGGCCTGGGACGGGGGTCAGAAACACTCTTTTCTCCTTAGGGAGAGCAACTATATACTATAAACTAAATGAGGAGACTCAAATGGCCACGCACGCTCCTCTGGGTAATATGCAAATAAGGGAGATGGAATAACTCCTCCACAGTGCCACCTATTGAAAGGCAGCATTCCTTCAAGTCAAAGGCCGACTTTTTATACAAGTCTTGTTACAATGACTGGGAATTAAAAGCAAAGCCAGACCCCATGTACATACAGCTGTTTCCGGGTTATTGCCCATCATCAGTGTACAGTAGGAGTCTGGCTTTTGCTAGTGAGAGGCCTGGGACGGGGGTCAGAAACACTCTTTTCTCCTTAGGGAGAGCAACTATATACTATAAACTAAATGAGGAGACTCAAATGGCCACGCACGCTCCTCTGGGTAATATGCAAATAAGGGAGATGGAATAACTCCTCCACAGTGCCACCTATTGAAAGGCAGCATTCCTTCAAGTCAAAGGCCGACTTTTTATACAAGTCTTGTTACAATGACTGGGAATTAAAAGCAAAGCCAGACCCCATGTACATACAGCTGTTTCCAGGTTATTGCCCATCATCAGTGTACAGTAGGAGTCTGGCTTTTGCTAGTGAGAGGCCTGGGACGGGGGTCAGAAACACTCTTTTCTCCTTAGGGAGAGCAACTATATACTATAAACTAAATGAGGAGACTCAAATGGCCACGCACGCTCCTCTGGGTAATATGCAAATAAGGGAGATGGAATAACTCCTCCACAGTGCCACCTATTGAAAGGCAGCATTCCTTCAAGTCAAAGGCTGACTTTTTATACAAGTCTTGTTACAATGACTGGGAATTAAAAGCAAAGCCAGACCCCATGTACATACAGCTGTTTCCGGGTTATTGCCCATCATCAGTGTACAGTAGGAGTCTGGCTTTTGCTAGTGAGAGGCCTGGGACGGGGGTCAGAAACACTCTTTTCTCCTTAGGGAGAGCAACTATATACTATAAACTAAATGAGGAGACTCAAATGGCCACGCACGCTCCTCTGGGTAATATGCAAATAAGGGAGATGGAATAACTCCTCCACAGTGCCACCTATTGAAAGGCAGCATTCCTTCAAGTCAAAGGCCGACTTTTTATACAAGTCTTGTTACAATGACTGGGAATTAAAAGCAAAGCCAGACCCCATGTACATACAGCTGTTTCCGGGTTATTGCCCATCATCAGTGTACAGTAGGAGTCTGGCTTTTGCTAGTGAGAGGCCTGGGACGGGGGTCAAAAACACTCTTTTCTCCTTAGGGAGAGCAACTATATACTATAAACTAAATGAGGAGACTCAAATGGCCACGCACGCTCCTCTGGGTAATATGCAAATAAGGGAGATGGAATAACTCCTCCACAGTGCCACCTATTGGCAGCCCCATTGAAATGAGCAGGAGCTTTGTACAGCATTCTGTGCTGCTGCAGTGGTGAATAACGTAAAGGGGTATTCTGGAGATTGGGCAAAATTTTGAAAATGTCCCTAATATTTGCACTGATTGCCATTATTCCAAATGCTCATGTAAATAATCAAACTGAAACAACAAATAAACACATATCAACAGTTCAAAAGGGACTGTTGAGCCCTATTTGCACAGGATGAATGTCGCTCTTTCCTTCCCCTCTCAATTCACTTAACACAGCGGCCGTTGAGTACTGAATGGCTGCGGTTTACACCGAACAATCATCCTTCAGCTCATCTTTCATAGTTTATGCAGCCTTAACGATGAGCGATGATCTTGAACGATGATCGTTTGGTGTAAACTGCAGCCGTTTAGTATTGAATGGCCACTGTGTTAAGTGAATGGAGAGGGGCGGGGGAGTGCAAGGAGAGAAATCTCCAGCCGCCCCGCTGCGAGCCAACGATACTCGCTCCTGTGCAACGGCATTGCTTTCCCAACATTCGTCCCGTGTAAATGGGGCTTTAGAGTCAGACTGAGGAACAAATAGCAAGGATCAAAGTTGACAAGATGATTCTCGTGGGACAACTAACTGAGAAGATATCATCAGGTAAGTAGTACTCTGGGAAGGCCTGGAATTTGTACAAAGGTAGACCAGGGTTGCCAAGTCTTCATAAAGAGGTCTATTTTATCATCTGTCATGGCTAATCATTTTTATTAGTGCATTATCCCAGAGACATGGGTTTTGACAGCATTAAAGGAAAGATTGGCCGACAGCCATTGAGAAGCAGCATGAATTCTGGCAGCCATACAGATAATTTGTGATGATTTATGTTGTTGATTGTTGAACTCTAGAGGTCTGTCCACTAATGAGATAACTGATGAGTGAGTGGGAAGTGCTTTTCACTGAGGCTGGTTTCACATGAGGGATCAAGATATTTTGTTCCCGCAATTTTTGCACATCAGAGCTGCTTTGTCTCGCAAAAACATCGCTGCCACTTGCGATTTTCTCACGCGATTTTGCCACGATTTTTTTTTGCACGAAAGTCAATAGGACTTTCCAGTGTTAAAAATGGATCACATGAAAATTGCAAGTTCATGCGTTGCATGGGTGATACAAAATAAATAAATAAATAAAAAAATTGCAAAACAGAAAGATAGGGCATGCTGCAATTTTTTTTCACGCAACATTGCATGAGTAAAAACATCACAAATGTAAAGGAAACCATTGAAAATCATTGGTTTCATAATTCTGCGCTTTCACTCTCGCATCACGCAATTTTATTGCGCGTGTGAAACCAGCTTTACTTTTGAAATCGAGTTGGCCATCTGTGTATAGAATTCTCTCATCCTAGGACAAGTCCATCAAATATGCAAATAGGCAAACCCATGAAACAATTAGGGGATTTGTCTGTACTCTCATAGGAATTAGGTACAGCTTGTGCAATATTTTAGGAGAGGACTCAGACAAAGTTAGTTGGTGACTGTCTCTATCGTAGAAATAAAAGTACAGCGATTATGCCATCTGGGAAGTGACAGGGAAATATGTATATATTTTTCTCAATGGTGCATATAGGTTAGCTTCACATCCAAAGGGGGCTGATTCATACAGACATGAGAGAAATGACACCTGGTTGTAAGGCTGACCACAAACAAACTCTCAAAAAAAGGGAGTGTTACAGGAAGATGCTGACCCATTTAAAGATTAGATAAAAACTATACATTTGGGAGAAATCAAATCAGCGTTGGGTCGGCAAATCATATTTATGATGAATTGTTGAGGAGTGAGAAGTCTAAGGGTATGTAATTAAAAGTAGGGTGAGCCTTCTGAATCACCAACCAAACCAGACTGCCGAATTACTCAATGGGAATGCCTGTTTGTAAATTGTGAGCAATAGAGGAGGAAGAGAGGACATAAATAAATATTTTATTCTTCACTGTCTCCAGATAATGAAAAGGTGGCATGTCAGTGGAGAAAGTAAGCGGGGAGAGGAAGGCCAAGAGTTTCTATGCCAGAAAACAGAATGCAGATTAGAAGGGGTCATAAGGAAGAATTCGTTGTCAACCCACAGTCGAGTGGGTGGTGCAGCAGAGGTAGCTGGGATTTTGGACAACAACAATGGTTATTGATCCAGGGAGTTATTCGGATTTCCAGACTTCGAGTTAGGAAGGACTTTTTTCCCCCGAAATGAGGAAAATTGGCTTCTAGCTCATTGTTTGTTTGATTTGCCTCGATCTGGCTAAACATTGCAGGAAAAGAGGCTGAAAGTCTATTTTCAGCCTAAAATACAATGTTAGATAATATTTGGTTAGGATAGGGACTGATATTGCCCCATCCTCTTATGATGGTATATTATTCTCTAATGCAGGGTCTTTTATCGCTCCAGATAAAGCAAAAAATTGTTCGTTGAATGTCCTTCATATCTGATCAATTTGAAGGCACTGAGCAGGCCTGACCAGTAAAACGGCGGAGGATACAGGTGATAACCAATAGATACCAATTGAGAACTAAGCAGGTGGGGAGACCACAAGTAAAGCAAATATCCCTGCAGATTTGTAAAACAACTTATAGCATAACATTATATTGCAAAATTACATATCGCCTTATGAAGCATATAATTTTCACTTTGAATCACTGGAATACGCCTTAAAGTGATGCCAGACCTCTAAATGTTAGGGACTATGCAACACTGCTTAGTTCAGTAGACTTAAGTTTCTTATATACAAGTTTGAGTAGCACATATACACGTTATATACACACTAGTTTGGTAGCCATGTGGGTGAGCTGTACTGTCTATTGACCTTTTCAGCATTGGCGCATGCCATATGCTTGGTGGGCAGTGTAATATAAAATTTACCTGTATTAGAATTTTAGCAAATTATGTATTTAACATTTTTGTAAATCTCAAGTACTTTATAAAAATGTCAGTGATTACAAACACAGAAATGAAAATAAAACAACAGCTGGTAACAATAAGTTTATAAAAAAAACCATACATCTTAAATAAATACATTTGGGGGAGTTAGGCCTCTGCATCGGGAGTCCTGCGGAAACCTTTTACAGGAGATTGCGGATGCACTGCAGATGATCTATGTGGGAAAAAAAAAATCGCAACCTCACCTCCCAGCTTTTTCACCACCTCCCTAATTGATTTTAAGCTTCAAATCCACAGTGTATCCACAATTACGGATCGTCCTCACCCATTGACTTCTATTGAGCCCGCACAGAATCCACACTGAAATGGAGCATGCTGTGATTTGTTTTTGGCACCAAATGGTCCACAAAGCAAATCCACATGCTTAAATTCAGTTGTGGATGCCAATGCTTCACTATGGGCACTTTGAATTGCGGATCTTCTGCACGAGTGACCCGTGCAGATTCCGCAAATCAAATCCGCCCGTGGACATTGGGCCTAAGACTGAAGTTAAAAATGCTGGCCTTATTTTGATCACACCAGTGCATGATGAACTTAGATGACCGCCTCTTCCTACATTAGGCACATCTTGGGCAGTCCATTCTTCTACATAGAAATCTACGCCAGTTATCAGTTGGTGAAGATTCCTTGTAAAATTTAAATCAGTTTCTGACGTTAATTAAACATAAATATGTCAGGCCAGAGCCTTCAAATCCTCCTGAAAGTAGGTGTAGAATACAAAAAGTAGCAATCTTTTGTGAAAGCTGGAACTGCACCAAACTTTGGACACCGTTATCATGGCAAAACTGAATACAAAACAGCTAAAATATTGAATAGATGAAATCTAAAACATTTGTAAAAGTTATTTAGTGTGTCTTGTATGAAGAACCCACAGGTGATCAACACTTGGTAATTACACAGATAAACACTCAGCAGTGCTATAGGATGGGTGAAATACAGTCAAATTTATCCAAACCTACAGGAACTAACAATAGAGAGAAACCTATCATTTACTATGGACCAAGAAAGTGGTCTCCACTCCAAAAACCATGCTATAATCTCTTCCATGCCTGGCTTCCGGTTTCACTACCATATTGCGGAGTGGTTTAATCTGATGCTTTTTGGGTGCATTCACCAAGGTTATTTGCATATTACATTTTTTTTGGTCCAGTGCCAGTTCCATCTCAGGTTTCTGCCTTTTATGCAAAAAACTGCACAGGGACAGAAACCAGGATGGAACCATAGGGTTCAATATGTAAAATAGAGACCTCCTTAGTCTTTGATTCACAATTACCGTCCCCATCACGCTTTTTAACTGGATAAAAAAGTGCTGTCTTCAGTACTTCTCTATCCAGTTTCAAGATCTGAAGGGGATGGAAACGATGTGAAACTTAGACTAAGAAGGTCTGCGTCACACGTAGTAAACCCTAGGATTCTGTCCTGGTTACATTCTTGTTTCTAGCATTATGCAGTTTTCTGCATAGAAGACAAACCCAGAATGGAACCAGCGCTGAACAGAAAAACGGAATGTGAAAAGCACTTAAGATGCGCTGCTGTATTATGTTGCTATTAAGAATAATTATAATTGGAACATCTCTAGGATTCTTGTTACATAGTAATGTGCTTTTTTTTATCAACTGCTATTGATAAACCATTGATGATACTCCTATAATAAAATGATGCTCATTCTATAATCCGATCATGAAATATGAGATAAAAATACCAAGAGAGAAAAGCTGAACATTTCCATCTAGTGTAGATGTATCGCCTAAGAAACCTAGAGGGAATGCCAAAAATTAACATACAGTAAGCCTACAGTTCATCTGGCACAATATCATTGTGTGTTCCTTATTGTGGCTATACATGGTATTGTACTTGGTTCTAGCACTGTAACTTTATTTGCTATTCGACAAGATCAATAGTATGTTTATGGTTGCCATTAAGGGACTTCCAGATGTAGCAGAAAAATACATATAAAACTTACCAATTGAACAAATCTTCTGAAAGCTGAGACCAATATAAAAAGCTTGGATGCCTGCATGTGGCAAAGAGGACAATCAATAGTAGAAGCCATTGAGAGAGCGCTGGGTGATATGATGGAGACAGACTTAATAGGTTGATGATTTTGTTTGGTCTGAATTACCTCTGAGTCATCAAAACTTAATAGCACTAATTAATGGGAAAGTCCCAGAGGTAGCAGTAGCGCAAATGCCAAGAAGAGGATAGAATTTTTGTCGACGGTGCAGGGCATTACAATCCAGGGATGCCAATGCTCAGATGCTTGGGGATCTTTTCTGTAGTGTACACGTTTCTGTTTGTATTATGGCATTTTAAATATCATTTCATTATACACTATAGGTTTTGCAAACAATGTGCCTACTGAATAATTTATAATTAACAACTTCATATTTGCTTTATTCTTTTACAATTGTAATATAGATAGTAATAAGGATTAAAAGGAGAAATGCATAGACTGCATACTATATAATGAACCCCAAAGCAACTTGATATAAACTAAATATAAATCAAGTAAAGCTGAAATATACAAGAATCGAATACTGAATTGCTGTGTACACGAGCTCTTAAGGCCTCCTTCCCACGAACGGATTTACGCCGCGTAAATTCGCGGCAAAAATCCGCTGCGTTGCCCGCTGCTATTAGGTTCTATTGAACCTAATAGCACAATGCTCACGATGCGTAATTCCACCGCGGAATTTCGCACCGTGAAATCTCCCGTCCTCACCCGCAGCATGCTCTATTTGCCGCGGGTGTACGTGCTGACGGCTTCCATTGCAGTCAATGGAAGCCGTCCGTTCACGCTATCTCCCGCTGTACCACAGCGGAAGATAGCGTGAAAACGCTTCCCCACCTACCGCCGCCGCGTCACACGACGCGGCCGGCCGCGTCACGTGACGCAGTGGGCGTGTCACATGATGCGACGGCGGTGGGCGGGGAAGCGTCTTCACGCTATCTTCCGCTGGTAAGTATGGGGTCTCTGGGGGGCGCCGTGACGGGCTTCACTGCGGAATATTCCGCAGCGGAGCCCGTCACGCTCGTGTGAAGCCGGCCTAAAAGTGGTTTTTTAGAGCTAAATTATCCTCAGCCTAGGACGCATAACAACAGGTTTTAAGAGGCTGCAGCATCCAGGTGGCCACTGCAACCTTTACGCTCTATATCCGGCGTAGTTCCTTTCATTATATATATTAACTTAACTGGGACTGAGCTGCACATAGAGCATGTGACATCACAGGTAAGAGTACAGGCCACAACGATCACCCAAACAGCTGATCGGTAGGGGTGCTGGTAGGCCCATCCACCGGTCAGATATTGATGACCTAGCCTAAGGATAGGTCATCAGTTTTTAGTCCCAGAAAATCGCTTGAAGCTCATCCAAGAAATAGGGTTTTGTATTATTTCATAATGAATTAAATTAAAGGGATCCATTAGCTTTCCTTGGTGCAGATTATGACAAGAGGTCTCAATAGATCCTTCACAGGAATTATGAAAGGGAATATATAGAAAAGGGGAGATTTTTCTTTAATCCCTTAATGAAGGGATTCAAGCCATTTTTCATTTTTTTGTTCCCTGCGTTCAATATACCATATAAAAGGTATTGAAAAACTTTTTTATTGGAGTGAAATGGAAAAAATGCAATTACACCATTTTTTAAAGAGGAGTCAGTTTTTTACGACCTTCGCATTGTGGTAAAAATATCATATTAACTTTATCCTGTGGGTCACTACAATCATGCTGATCCCCAATTTATAAAATTATTAAACGTTTTACTTCTTTTAAATAAATATAATACTTAAAGAAAAAGGCCTTTTTTGTAACCATATTATGATCCCCATTATTTTTTAAAATAAACTTTTTATACGTTTTTTTTTTTGCACTTTTTGGGTCAACATGGGGGATTTGAACTTGTTTCAGTATTGTACTGTACTACAACTACTGGTTGCCACAGGCAGCACTTAATAGGCTGAAATCCATGGCAGGCATGCGAGCCTCCAGAATGCTGCAGGCTGCCATTGTAAACCATCAGCAACCCTGCTTAGATACCACAGCCAGCATTTACTGTGTCATTTAAGCAGCTAAACGGTTACAAACAGAGCTAGCTCTGACTGTGGCCAATTCTGGCAACTGACAAGTGTCAGAAATGGCTGATAGTCGCTGAGTATGTAGCAGGCTTTCCTCTCAAGCCCCACTCCATTCCCTCTTTTGTGACCCATGATAGAAAAATTGATTATAGGTTATAAGGGTTTAAATGATCTTTATTTCATCAGGTTTTTTAATTCCAGAAAGCTACAATCACACGTGCCGTTTTTGTAGCAGCTAGTGATACAATTTGTTCAGACTAAACTAAAAATAGATCAAAAAAGAAGAAAATGTATAAAAAGAAAGCCGGATGCTCTCCTTTGGATCCACTTGTGTATTTAGCTAAAAAAAAATCAAAGCATGATTGCAACCTTAGGCCTTAGTCACACGGGCGTTTTTTCACGCGATTTGCGCATCGCATGACGGATGCTCATGCGCAAATCGCGTGACCGGCGCCGAAAAATCGCCCGAAAATCTGCTCCTAGCCGCGTTTCATTAGAAACGGGCCGGAGCTGTCCAGCGCATTGCATTCAATGGAGCCGGCAATACAGCCGGCTCCATTGAATGCAAGCGCTGCGGGCGAGTGTGGGATGATTTGTCGGGAAGGGGTTAAATATATAACCCCTTCCCTGCAATGCATCCTGAAAAGTGAAAAAAAATGTATGTACTTACCTGCTCCTGGCAGCCGGAGATCCCCGCGGCCGTCCTGCAGTGGGTGTGAAGGGGGTGTGACTCAGGCTTGCCCCTGATTGGCTCAGCGCTGAGCCAATCAGAGGCAAGTCTCAGTCACACCCATTCATGAATTCATGAATGGGTGTGACTGAGATCAGCCTCTGATTGGCTCAGGCTGAGCCAATCAGGGGCAAGCCTGAGTCACACCCCCTTCACACCCACTGCAGGACGGCCGCAGGGATCTCAGGCTGCCGGGAGCAGGTGAGTACATCCTTTTTTTTAATTTTTTCACTTTTCAGGATGCATTGCAGGGAAGGGGTTATATATTTAACCCCTTCCCGATAATTCATCCCGCGCACGCCGGCAGCCCATTGCTTTCAATGGAGTCGGCTGTATTGCCGGCTCCATTGAATTCAATGGGCAAACATCGTTCCTCTCTGCCACAGCTGTTCCAGCTGTGGCAGAGAAGAATGATTTGTCTTCTATATGTTCTCAATGGGGTCGGCGCTGCTGCCGCCGGCCCCATTGAGCGCATATAGAGAAGAGAACAGGAATAGCAGATCGCAGATAGGTGCGATCTGCGATTTCTGTTCTCTAATTTATCGGACGAGCGCATAAAAAGCGCTCATGTGTCCGATACCATTGCAAAGCAATGGTTTTAAAAAATCGCCGGACGCATGCGCATGCGCAAATCGCGGCAATAAACGCCCGTGTGACTGAGCCCTTAGCAACATCATTTTAGACACTATTGTATGAAAGACATTCTTCATGTCTTATGTCTTTTTTTGCACCATATATTTTCTTTAAACCCTTTGGAAATGCTTTTTCCAAAAATGTGCATTGATGTTTAATTGTTCTTGCAAAGCATGGTGGGAGCTCAACAAGAGAGTATTCTCAAAGTGATTAGTTTATGTATGTTAAGAAAAAGTTTATAGTAAAAATGGCACCTTTGGCTCGCTTCCATTGAAACATGGTTTTTGCTTCATAGGATCTTTGATGGATCCGTTATTATCCGTCATGATCTGAATCAAATCTTAATCTTTGAAAATTGTAGCAAATCTTAAAGTGTTTCCAGGTTGTTGTAATTTAATGGGCCATGTCCTATTGTGTATCCAACTGACAATTGACTAAACTTGTGAGTATTTAGACCTCATGTTCATTTTTCATCTGTTCGATGGCCATGCCCTGAAGTTGATGGTACAATTTATCAACCAACAGTCAGTTGATTATTATAAGGCTCTGTTCACACTGGCATTATATGTTCTATTATAAAGTTTTGATCCATATTGACTCATTTTCTAACAGCATTTGGGTTCACACTTGTCATTTTTGACAAGTTACTAAGTTTTTTTAATAAACCAATTATAAAATCCCTGATCTTATGATTTATTTTTTTTTTTTGCAGCTTCCGTCACAACCATTATTATTATTTTTTTAATGTTGTCAATAAGTAAAACTTTAGGCCACTCTCACACAAATGCGTTCGGAAAATGCAGCTCGAAATTGCGCCATTTTTACCGCAATTTCGAACTGTATTCTTGAATGCATGTCACAGTGTTTGACAGTGCTTTTAAATGCACTCCATCATTGTGATGGTGAGGAGGTGCGTTAAACAATGTGAAAATGCACAAAAATAGAACAGATAGCACTTGTAAAGCACGGCATTAGAAACTCAGTGTTCAAGCACATGTCTGTAAAGCCACAATAAAATCAATGGGAGCATTGTACTGCGGTTAGCGTGGTGCTTTGGACACCGCGCTAATTGCGGTAGAAAGCATCGGGTGCGAGAGTGGCCTTATTCATGCTGCCATCATGACCTCCATTTTAACGATTCAGGATAAATCTAATGGATACATTATGATCCATCACAATTCTTCTGGGTCATGACAGAAGCTGCTATGCTGCCTTGGATTCTCCGTACAGTGGCTCCCAACAGTGTCTAACAGATCCCATATTACCATTAATTTTCCAACATGTTTAGATCAGTTTCAAAGGAAACATTCTCTCCGTCCTTGTGGCAACCTTTAAGAGTGCATTGTCACAAACATTAAAGTGGTGTCAGACAAAGATACAGTTGGACAACCAATTGGTTGTGCATCTGATGGGTATCGGAAATGTGGGGTCTATGACCAGATTTTGACCATGGGAGATAATTAATGGTAAACCTTAGTGCAACATTACTTTATGTAGAAAAGTAGAACGTGGCTAGGTTAAAAAAAAAAAAGAATTCGGAAAATAATATTTTTGGTTAATCTATATACACAAGTAATTGATGGTTTTCGGTATTACAAAGAATAACATAAGGAATTGTGTATGATGCATTCTACTTTGTAATGCAGAGAAATTATGAGGTTGATATATCCAGCATCTGAGCATGGGCATCCATAATTATTTTAGGTCTTTTTCAGGTATTGTACTCCATTTTGGAGATGGGGACCTACATTAACTAAAGCTGATATATTTTAAAAATCGTGTTCTCCAGAATGCTCTTATTGGCTTCCTAAGCAACAGAATTGTGCTGTCAACCTAAAAAAATAGAACAGAATGCTAAAACGCTTAAGTCTTTTCCAAAAATTACGTGGAAAAGCTAATACCATAATTAACACAAAGAGGGAATTCAAACTGCCAACAGCATGGTTGTTTCTTGCCCCGAAGCAATATGGCATGGACAGGGTGCTAGAGTGCATGTGAAGCTACATTGTTGTGCTATGTTATCATGCAAAGTGCAGTGTGCTTCATACTCAACATGCTAGGAGACTGTGAAAACAGTGCCACTTCCACTGTTTCTCGTTACATGTTCTGTACATACATAGCGCTTTGTCATTTTATTAACTGGTTGAAAATATCAGCATGCAGATCTTCCTTGATGCATAATGGGGATCATCAAAATACAGCTTTAGGTTGCTAGTGCCTAATTTGGATGCAAAGACGGACAAAAATACCAAAAGTTGTTTAGACTACGATACTTTTAGATAACAATTTTCATGGATGGTCTCAAATTAAAGTTAATTTAACCTACTAAATGTAAGCTACACTCCTCTAAGACATGATGGAGATTCATACTGTAGTTTCCAGGATAAGCACTTATATTTACTTCATATTGGAAGACAATTAATGAATCAGTTCACCATACAATCCATAGAACGGTCGTATTGGTATGAAACCATCATGAGAACGTACAGTGATAAATGGGTGAGTTTAAGAGGTTCTGGAAGATAGGACACCTCTGTATATTCACTGATAATTAGTCAAGGGATTGGTACATAATTGGACAGGGAATCAAACATTTTATTGTTCAGCCATACTGAAAAGCTATGATAGGAGTTTTCCGGAAAAAGTATTTCTTCAGGTATAAATATTAGCAAAAGAATAAAGCTTCCAATATACTCACCTTATGGTTTTTGTATAATTCCTGCAGAAAACCCCTTTAGATGTGCAAATCTAATACTACAAGACTGCAATAATAAGAGCCCTTGACTATGTATGACATAGCCATTTATAATTACATGTAGCATGAATATACCAGTTCTAGTTTCATGGTAGTGTAATGGAGTCTGATCAGCTGTTATATAAGCAGATAGGAACACAGACATTTTTGTAATAGTTGTATTTTGTGCAATTGTATCCTGCTGAATAATGTGAAAGGTAAGATTGATTTTGCTTAGGATTACCATTAAACATAGTTATTGAAACTGAGCCATTTTACCACAGTTGCACCACCCATTCAAAGGTTCTTATCTACATAATAAAGGTACTTTTTATGTCATTAGTATAGATGGTGCACATATGTTTTCACTGCTTGCATAGTGAAATTCTATTAAAATCTGTGCAATAAATTCAGCTGTTCATCTACCCCATGTCATGCGAGACCACCGCTCCATTCAAACTCTTCCTCACTGTAGTTGTGTAGTGAGAAGTGTGTGTGTGTGTGTGGGCGGGGGGGGGGGCAGTGCCCCCAATTTTAGTGACTGGTAGAGGTCCCAGTGGTGAGGCCCCCGCTGATCAGGCATTCTGTGAATAGGTGATAAATATCCACTATAGAACAATTAAGATTTCTAGTATACACCATTCTACAAAGAAGTGATCATGGTTTATTTTTAAGGATTATGCTCGAGCAGGTAAGCCCTGAGAAAGCCTTCTAGCCCCAAGCAAATGATCAATAAGCAGTGGAGTGCAGCACAACCTTATAACCAAGGAGTGGATAAACGCCTGGTGCACGGTCCCACAATGGATCTGGACTTGTAGATCCCCACCACGTCAGAAGAGATTCAATCAAAGGATAGAACCAGCACACTGGAAATTTTGCAAAAAAAAATCCTCTTTATTCCCCGACCACTCTCTCCCCAAAAATGGGGCGATATATAATTGATCCTCTGTAGCTCCACCCCCTCTCTCTCCTCACAATGAGGGATTGCAAAGCTCTTTCGCGATCTTCTCCCATTGATTTTAACGGGGCCGGCACTGCTGCCGCCGGCCCCATTGAAAACAATGGGCAATATTGCAGATTTTTTAAAATCGCAACTTGGAGTGAAAAAAAACATCGCAAAGGAGAATGGAACCATTGAAAATCATTGGTTTCAAAATAATGTGTTATCATCCACTCTCGCATCACAGGAAAATCTATTGCCGATGTGGAAAGCCCTTAGGCTATGTTCATACAAGCAGAGGCCTCGGTCAGACGGGCGTTTTTTGCTGCGATTTGCGGATCGCATAACAGGTGCGCATCCGCAAATCGCGTGACCGGGGCCGAAAAATCGCCGGAAAAATCTGCTCCTAGCTGCGTTTCCTTTGAAACGGGCCCGATCGCAGGAGCGCTGTCCAGCCCATTGAATGACAGCTGAGAGCTGCCCCTGATTGGTCGCTGCGCTGAGCCAATCAGAGGCAGCACTCACTCACCCATTCATGAATTCATGAATGGGCGTGAGTGAGAGCTGCCTCTGATTGGTGAGGGCTGTGACCAATCAGAGGCAGCCCATACAGCAGGCGGGGATTTTAAATCCCCGCCTGCTGAATACTACCCAGAGCAGTTCAGGAGAACTGCCGGCCAGCCGTGGCTGAACTCCGGCTGCACGGACAAGGTGAGTATATATATATATTTTTTTACACATTTTTGGATGCTTTTCAGGGAAGGGCTTATATTTTTAAGCCCTTCCCGAAAATTCATCCCGCGCTCGCTTGCAGCCCATTGCTTTCAATGGAGCCGGGTGTATTGCCGGCTCCATTGAATTCAATGGGCGAACATCATTCTTCTCTGCCACAGCTGTTACAGCTGTGGAAGAGGAGAATGATTTGCGTAGTATATGTTCTCAATGGTGTCGGGGCTGCTGCCGCCGGCCCCTTTGAGCGCATATAATAGAACACAAGGAATCGCAGATTGCAGATAGGCACGATCTGCGATTTCTTGTGTCCTATAATTTATCGCACAAGCGCATAAAAAGTGCCCATGTGTCCGATACCATTGCAAAGCAATGGTTCTAAAAGACCGCAGATCGCATGCGCAAATCGCGCGAAAAAACGCCCGTCTGACCGAGGCCAGAATCTGCATTGGATTTTTCCACAAGGATTCCACCTTAAAGCCTGCAGCTGAGCCGCAGATTTGCGCTTCAGGTTGCCTTGGATTCATACAAGGATTTAGCACAGTCTGTGTGCAGATTCCCCAAAGCAGAATTCTTGTCAAGAACTGACATTTTTTTATGTGATTGGTTTTCAAATCCACATAGGGAAAAAAATCGGCGCCATGCAGACTGTGATGCACCTCCCGATTCAAATGAACGGGGCACTTGCGTTACGTGGATTTGATGCAGATTAGGCCGGCTTCACATTGGCGAGAAAAATCACATGATATTGGTGCTTTGTGAGACGCACAAATCTTGCACAAATATGAACCTCACATCAACTCCCGATATCGGGCTTGCCCGTGTGAAGGTAGCCTTAAGCAAGTCATCTTTGAAGATATCCAATTTTCAGCTGATACTGTACATTTTTAAAATAGATTTTTTTTTAAACCATAGCTTTTACATATAATTATACAGATTACACATCAATCTTATAAAGTTTGCACTGGTCAGATAAAACCATTAGAAAACATCTGAATTCAGCCAAGATAGAACAATCCATTTCTATACAAAATGGGATTGTTTCATTTCAAATTTATCTTTGCATTTTGCCCAAGAACATCACAGAGCGCTTTGCCATAGTGACCGTAAGCCGGTTCGAAGTATCACATCTGTGCTACACATTCATTTTAATGCAGCTCAACATTAAATGAGATTAATTGCCCCATGGATGTGCTGAACTACCTTCATTTTCAGTAAATTTCTGCCATAGGATTTAACTTACAGGGGTTGTCCCACTAAAAGTATTGTTTAGATTTAAAGGGCCAGATTCACACAAGCAGATGCACATTGCACCACGTTTTTGTGCATCAGGGGTTGTGTTTTTGTGGCACAGCCATGGTCCCATACATTGAAAAGGCTAATTAATCTAATTACTTTCATAAGTTCTATTTCCATGCGCAAATGCACAGGAATATAGAGCATGCTGCATATTTTTTTGTACAACACAATTGCGCATGCAAGATATATACTCGTGAATGAATCTATTGAAATCAATAGGTTCTTTTCACTGTATTGCACACGCTAATATGGTCGTGTGAATCCGTCCTAGAAGGAACCTGTCAGCACCTGTAGCACTGTTTTATGTTCCCATTAGTAACAATGTTAATGATCCCTTCTTTCCTACAATAGGTTTTATTAGTCTGTTGATAAAAGCATACTTGAATGATTCCAGTTTGAAATTCTCTCATGGCAAGTAAGGCTTAATGTCCACAAATCAAGCCGCCCATAGGAAAACATGGGCGTCCCCAAATGAAATAAAGCATGCGGATTTGATTTACAGACCTTATGGTCCAGAAAAGAATTTACAGCATGCTCCATTTCAGTGCGGCTCCCGCATGGACGGCTTCCATTGAAGTCAATGGAAGCCGTCTGATCCGCTGCCTGTCTGCAATTGAATTGCGGACGCGCCCGTGGATGCAGTGGGAAAAGCCGGAGTTTTAAAAAATACAAAGCTCCACTGCGCATGCGCCGCTGGTGCTTCCGCACACATCCACAGTGAAGAAGATAGAAGACCCAAACGGGTAAGCAGAAGACCCGCAGTTTCCTCCGCCGCGGGCAGGGTCAGATTTTGCTGCGAGTTCCCGCATGCGGAATCCGATCCACCCATGAGGCCTTAATGAGGAAGACCAGCTTGGTGGTCAGGCCAGACTGTCTCTGCTAGCCATTTGTGTTTCCAAAATGTCCACACCTCATGCCTCCTGTGATGTGCACGTGGCGCTGTGAATTCCTGCGTGTGCCATGACTGTCAACTGGCACATGCGCAGCTGATCTTTTGCTTTTGTAAGCAGGATCTTGGTGCTCATATGTCAGTTGATGTCATCAGAACACACGCGAGACTGCGCAGTGCTGCAATATTGTACCGTTTTTCTTTGCTTACATTAGTAAAAAGTTTATATCCCCTAAACTAATGACAGAATAGCGCCATCTACTGCTTCTATTGAAGAGCCTTTCACTGTCTGGTCCTCCCCCGCACACAGCTTTTTTCAGCGTTTAATGCTGCATTTTAAACGCAGCGTTAAAACACTGTAAAATGCCTCCATTGATTTCAATTGGCCTTCTCAGACGAGTGTTTAAATGTAGCATTTTTATCACCATGTTTTTCAAGCACTGTCTGTTCTATTTTTGAGCATTTCAGCGTTTTAAAATGTGATGTATCGCCCATTGTAACGAATGGGAAACGTTTCCAGTGCTGTCCAAAAATACATGTTGACGCAGCTGAAGATACAGTAAATGCTGCATTGAAAAATGTAACATTTTTACAAGCACTTGTGTGAGAGTGGCCTTAAGTTGCTAACCTTATGCTTCATTTTAATGGTCTACTAAATTCGGGGAAGTAGGCATACCTCACCTAAACCTTTCCAAAAAATTTAGAGATGAAGTGTGTAGCCCAAACCTAAAAGTAAACAATATAAGCCTTTACAATACCTTCAAGGCAATGAACACTCACAGTTTAGCACTCTGCTACACACACAACTGGCCCAGATGGTGAGATCCATCACTGCAACTTACTGATTGCCATCCTAGAATTAGAGGAGCCATACAAGTTAGATCGTTTGTTTTATAGACAGCTATAGTACTAAGGAACCCAACCACGTTTGCCAGGCACGCATGTGCTGTGAATGTAGAAGGAAGGAAGTCACTTATCTTCTGAGAACAAGAGGATCTGGAATACACACAGGCTGACATTCACAATTGGGTACCTTTACAAGAGACAACTGTTGGACGCGCAAATGTCGAACAGTTGTACCATTGACTACTGTCTGACTATCATTCCTGAGTTTTACACAAGTGATAGTCCTTCAAGTGAATGGAGGGAAAGCAGCTGGGGATCGTTCCGTCCCGCCCACCTCTATTCATAGTAAACAGGAGTTGCTTAAACACTGAGTGCCCCGTTTACACGTCCTGATAGTTACTTGGTTTCTAGTTCTGCTGAAAACCAGGTGAGCGATCTCTGTCGGCAGCTACATGTACATGGGAAGATAATGACCCAAATTTGCTGTTTCCAGTGAGAATTTGGGTAAAATTGCCCCATGTAAAGGTACCTTTAGATTATCAGTGGGTTCGGCAGATATGCGTCTAATGTGTATGGCCAACCATGGAGCAATGGGAGTTCTGAGTAGTGATTTTTTTTCATTACAAAATCCATACAGCATAAACAAATTAAGTACAGTACTTATACCCAGGAAACACATTCATGCCTGAGATAAAGTAATAAGTATTCCAATCCTACTCTTCACTTATCAGTCATCAAAAAATTCAAGGGCTGGTTTTAGAAAGGCAAAGCTTTCAACAAATATTCACAAACATATACCGGAGCCTCGAACACATACCGAATAGAACTGTCTTCTGAGATAAAAAACTCTTCCCTCCAGCACTTTCCCAATCACTGTCTCAAATCACTGTCCAAAAGTCAGCATGCAATAGCACAAAGACACATTTCACATCTGTCTGTTTCTGGTGTCATGTCTACAAATGAAAAATACCTGCCAGAAAAAGGTGACTGATAAGCACCTGTAAGAAAGTCATTGAAAAAAGGATTATAGACTGACTTTCTATAAGAATCTGGATACATTAATTATACCTCCTGTTATACATGACTACAGGGGTAGTGAAATTAAACTTCTCCAACTCAAAGCCCTCTGGAGGGTGTTCTCCTGCTCCAAATGAGACAAAATTCAGATGACTGCTACTTTAGATGATGCGCTCACCATTTAGGGGAAAAAAAATTGTAAATAAGTCACCAATACATGGCGCTGTAGGGGAAGTTTAATTTCGCTAACCCAGTATATGGAAAGCTGCAGCCTACATCACACATTTTTTAATCTCTATTTATATTGGGAACCACCCAAAATGCTGAGACAAAAGTACAACCTGCAAGGCAGAGGAACAGTAAATACAAAAGGTAGGATAAGGACCGCACGAGAGTCATCTAAATGACTCCACGAGTGCTGACATCACCGCTAAGGTTGATAGCCGTCATGCAGAGCATTTTTTATACAGGTAGACTTCACCACTGGATCGCGGGCTTCTCGCTCATCGCTTCATCTTCTATGTGAAGCAGAGAGTGTTTACACACAATGACAAGCCCGCGATCCATCAATTTTTTTAATGCTGACTGAAAGTCAGCGATAACGAATAGTGAATGAACAGTAAACATTTTTTTTGCATCTACACTGGCCGATTATTGCTTATTTTTGTTTGAGTTATAATCGTCCCATTTAAATGGCCCTTAAGAGCCATGGATTAGTGAAAGAGGAAAATCAAGACAGAATAAAGAAGAGGTGGGGTTTGAGGCAAATTTGAAGAAAAACAGCAAATCTAGAGGATGGGGCCCTTTGGGAGAAATCCTGTAACTACTTGTACTGTCTTACCTTCTACAGTTTGTATCAAAAAATAATAATGTATTCAGCAGCTTCCTTCGTAGTTGTGGGGAATACAACTGCCAGGTCCTGTTCAAGGTGGTTTTTGGTATAGTCATGTCAACTAGAAAAAAGTAAACTAGTAACTGGAGTTTGCCTCCAAAGATAAATCTAAGGGCCCTTTCACATGGGCCGATAAATTGTTTAGGTTCCCGTTTGAATGACAATCGTTTAAATTCTCGTATCTGTGTAAATGCATGCCCCAACTGAACAATGAATGATAACTAATTTGCTTCTCATTCATCATTCAGTTTTTGCATGCAGAAAACTGAATGAGGGATCAGCTCACATAAACAGGCAGTCGTTCATTTATGAACGACTGCCTGCTTACTGTGAATGGAGGCAGGCAAGCTGCAGCAATCTCCGTCTCGCTCAGCCTCCATTCACTAGTGTAGAAGCACACTGCCTGACTAGTCATCCTGTGTAAAAGGGCCCTAAGGGTCCACATAAATTAAAAAGACAAACCTCAAAGCTGCCATCCTTTTATTGGATAAAACGTAACCTTTAATAACACAGTTAAAAGTCCCATTATTTTTCAACCTAAGTGGGGTATCTGCCCTGACAAAATCAACCACAAACTAGAAAATCTTACACTATAATGTAGGAGAATAGATAAAATGAGATAGGGGAAGGAGCATTGGTGGGGTGCCATTCTCAGGATCACTGGTGGTTCGACTCCTGGATAGAGAATAAATGTCTTTGGTGGTAAAACTGCCTTTAACCTTTTTGTAGTATGTGTGGTACCATTTAATATGCCATGGGGCTTATTTACATGAGCTAAGCTTCCGCCCCCTCCCTGCCCCTTGTCCATAGCCAGCTATGGGAGTAGGTGGGGCAGAGCGGAGCTTAGCTCCACCCCATCCCGCCCACTCCCATTGCAAACGCCAGAGTGGAGGAGAGAGGCAGAGAGCCGGCGAGGCTGAGGAGGTGGAACTACCTAGATGAACGTGTATATCGGCTGGCCGTGAAAAAATAAGCCCATATGATGTATTAAAAAACTTCTAAATATTTTTAATTTGGGTGAAATAGAAAAAACATTGTTCATTAGGTTTCATTTTTATGGTGTTCATATTGTGGTAAAAAATAATTTAATTCTGTTAATTTAAAACTTACCCTTTGGGTGGATTCACACGAGCGTATACATACATACGTGTGCACAAAAGCGCGCATCCACATATGTGCAAAAAAGGCGTGAACAAAGCTCCGTGCATTACATCACCCCCCCAAAAAAATACAATCATAGCTACAGGCAAGCCCCCACAGTATGGAGTCTTTAATGCGAAGGGAAAGCAAAAAAAAACAAAAACGAGCTCATCACAAACCCAGGGTCCTTGGAAACATTTACAGCCATTGGCTCTTTCACACGGCCGGAGGGGCGTGCTATGTGTCCTATGCTGCATGTTCCATGTTGCAAGTTCTGTGCAGCATGGATCTTACAGGCGCGCATGTCCTATGTCTTGTGGTGCGCGCGTTTGCACGCCTCTAAAACATGGACATGTGATTACCTCACAGGAAAACAATGGTTCTAACAGGCGTGCATTTTTGTGCGCACATAAACACGGTCGTCTGAATCCACCCTTTCCGTTGCATATTCTGAGACCTATAACTGAATTTTTCTGTTGATGGGGCTGTGTGAGGGCTTTTATTTGCAGTGGAAACTGTAGTTTTTATTGGTACCATTTTATATATAAAGCTCTTTGATCACTTTTTATTCTTTTTTTTTTGAGAGGCAGCATAACCAAAATGGTATTATGATTTTTTTCTTTCATATGGCATTCACCATCCAGAATAACTAATGCCATATTTTAGTACTTTGTCATTTTTACAGATGGGAATACCAATGTTATTTATCCTGTAGATTTGTCTTACTGCAAAGCCAATGCACATATTATATAATGGACTGGTGTTTGCTCATAATAGAGAAACAGAGAGGAAGGTGAAAATAAACTCAGCACCCCCTTTTCTATAAGCTAATAACTGTAATTTATGGGCCACATAGAGGCTGACAGTTTCTTTCATTTCTGATAGACCTAATTCTGCTAATTAACTTCATGATACACCATGGGACGGAACAGTTTCTTTGCTAACTCTAGGGTAGAATGTAATTGAATCTGTAACACAACAATAGGGAAATACTATTGGTCCCTCAAGTTATAGTACAGTGGCCATAGATGACAACATTTCAACATTCAATGGTCCAATTAATCATGACTGAATTGGGACTTATCCCCTAATACTAGCTTAATATTGACTTAGTCCCAATTCAGTCATGATTAACTGGATAGAGCAAAATAGGAAGAAAAGGACAAGACAGCATCTTCAGTCTGGATGGTAGACTGGAGGGAAATTTTTTTTTCCCTCCAGTCTACCATCCAGACTGAAGATGCTGTCTTGACCTTTTCTTCCTACTTTGCTCTATCCAATTAATCATGACTGAATTGGGACTTATCCCCTAATACTAGCTTAATATTGACTATCAGTGCTAGCAGGGCTCTTTCTCAGCTTGGACTGGGAATCTTCTAGGTCGGACATTATTTCCGCAGTAAACTGGGCACCCCTAATAACCAGCGTAATATCCACTATCGGTGCCAGCTGGTTACGTGCTTAGTTCAGAATAGGATACCTCTGGGCCAGACATTGTTTCAGCAACTATCCTGAGGTCCTGTTAATACCAGGAAAGCTTATGGTGAAGGGCACCCCCAATTTGGACGCTCAACAGCAGCATCTAGCATCAAGGGCTATTTTAAGCATCACGGGCTATTACACCATATCTATCAGATGACAGTTTTGTTATATCAAGGTTCCTGATGAGTCAATACTTGACAGAAACGCGTTGAACCAATTGTTTTTGAGAACCTACTATAATTGTTGATCGGTTTTCTCTGACCAACATCTCACTAGTCATCAATCTGTCCTTAATCTAGCAATTAGGGCATTAACCCGGATCGAACCACTCTTCCATTAGGAACCATTTGGAGTGCTTGACCGTCGTAA
The DNA here is from genome assembly GCF_035609145.1 of Eleutherodactylus coqui. Lineage (NCBI taxonomy): Eukaryota > Metazoa > Chordata > Amphibia > Anura > Eleutherodactylidae > Eleutherodactylus > Eleutherodactylus coqui. Next base: position 176,731,832 of record NC_089838.1, read on the forward strand.
GGTCTTTAGCCCCAAACCGTATCATTTAGGGTGACACAACTTGGTACTCCTCCTCAGTTACATCTAAAAAGGGTGACACTTTATTACATTGTCACCGATATTCTGGCGGTTACGAGTCCACCATGACCTAACACCCCTACGAGTGGGTTTAGGGGCCACTATCATACGACTCCAGTTCCTGTTTAGTGTTGGATGTTTTGTTCCGTTCTTTGTCTTTTTGTTTGTTGTTGTGTTCGTGAGGCATCAAACGTTTTTAAACAAATTATTTATTAAAAGTTATATTTTAGGGGATACACACAGTGAATATGGTTGACAAAATGTGTACAAAACTGTAATCAAAGGGACCAACATATGTACAGTAGAGTCAGTCTGTGTGTATTATATTAGGAAACAGAGGTACTGACATCCTATGGTAGAAAATTAGAGGTCCCCATATTTATATTTTGTTATAGAGCCTCCCATTGTCTGGCAAATTTACCCATTAACAAAAGTATAAGCACATTACTTATAAAAAAAAAAAAGTTCTTGTGTGATCACTTGTGTTATTGCCTCTGTTATACAGACGTTTTTACATAAATCAAATGTTATAGTAGTGGACCCATCCATGAAAATGTATATCATTTCATTAGATTATTTTTGAGGGTTTTAGTTATGTTCATAATGAGAGTTTTCATTTCGGAGGTAAGCTATAAACATGTAACTGCAAAGCAAATTTGCTTTATTACCCTTAATCCATTACATAGTTGAAGGAAGGAAATATAATAAAACCATTCTAGAAGAATTGGAGTAAATAAAGTGTGAATTTAAAAATTGATAGGCGTACAAAGAAAAATAATTGGAGATTAGCTGTTCATTAAAAAAACAAAAAACAATTATGATAGTATTTTATCAGCTTCTTAAACATCATCCATTTGCTAGATTTCTAATATACTGTGCATAGGAAAATTTGTTAAAGGGAAAGTGTCATCAAATGATATGTTGCTTAAATCAAGTTTTCATGTTAAACATATATTTTTTAAAAGTTGGCGATTTCCTTTGTATTATCCATATCACTACCTATACTTAACAACAGTCTGATTATTTTGCAGTTTTCATGCTGATCAGTGAACCTAATAATAACCTGACACTTCCTATATTGCATAGAAAACGTTTCAGTTACCAGTTCATTCTCCTCACAGGCAGGATTACAATGAAAGATAACACCTATATAGAGTACACAAGATACACCATTTACAATAGGTGATAGGAACAGATTCACCTTCTTCCTTCCCCTCCTTGCACAGTCACCTTTGCACATGTCACAAAGTATCAAAAACACTCTTCAACAAAAGTTAATTGGTCCCCTCCTACTAATGTTTCTATAGTCCATGAGGTTGCTGTACATATCAGGAAGTGTCAGGCTTTTTTATTAGGCTTAGTGGCCAGTGTGAAAACTAAAAGATATTTATATATTGTTTTTTAATTTCCACAGTGAAAAATCACTAAAAATGGACTAAAACATGTTTAATAGAGATGAGCGAACGTACTCGTCCGAGCTTGATGCTTGGGCGAATATTAGGGTGCTCGGGATGCTCGTTATTCGTAACGAGTACCACGCGATGTTCGGGTTACTTTAACTTTCTTCCCTGAGAAGTTTGCACGCTTTTCTGGCCAATAAAAAGACAGGGAAGGCATTACAACTCCCCCCTGCAACGTTCAAGCCCTATACCACCCCCCTGCTGTGAGTGGCTGGGGAGATTAGGTGTCACCCGAGTATTGAAATCTGCCCCTCCCGCGGCTCGCTATGGATGCATTCTGACATTAGTTCAGGGAAAGCGCTATCGTGTTGGAGCTGCTATAGGGAGAGTGTTAGGAGTATTTTAGGTTTCAAGAACCCCAACGGTCCTTCTTAAGGCCATAAATCTTCTCTATATGCGCTCAATGGGGCCGGCGGCAGCAGCGCCAACCCCATTGAGAACATATGGAAGACAAATTCTTCTTCTCTGCCACAGCTGTAACAGCTGTGGCAGAGAAGAACGATGTTTGCCCATTGAATTCAATGGAACCGGCAATACAGCAGGTTCCACTGAATGCAATGGGCTGCCGGCGATCGCAGGATGAATGGCCGGGAAGGGGTTAAATATATAACCCCTTCCCTGCAATTCATCCAGAAATGTGTTACAATAAAAATATATACCGGCGTATAAGACGACCCCCCAACTGTCACCTTATACGCCGGGAATACAGTGGAGCAAAGAATAAAAATCATTACTCACTTTTTCAGACGATCTGCGGCGCTCCTGCAGGCTGTCACTCCCTCCTGGTGTTTGCAGGCTCTTGCTCCTTCCTGGTTCCCGGCAGACTATTGATTTCTCTACGAAAGGCTTTAAATCTCCGCCTCCAGAAACACATGTGCCTTCAGCCAATCACAGCCAATGACAATGATGTCATTGAATGGCTGTGATTGGCTGTGTTTCTGGAGGCGGGGATTTCAAGCCTTTCGTAGAGAAAGCAATACTCTGCCGTGGACCAGGAGGGAGCGACAGCCTGCAGCAGCACCGCAGATTGTCTGAAGAAGTAAGTAATGATTTTTATTCTTTGCTCCACTGTATTACTGGCGTATAAGGTGACAGTTGGGGGGTCGTCTTATACGCCCCGTCGCCTTATACGCCGGTATATATTTTTATTGTAACACATTTCTGGATGAATTGCTGGGAAGGGGTTATATATTTAACCCCTTCCCGACAATTCATCCTGCGATCGCCGGCAGCCCATTGCATTCAGTGGAACCTGCTGTATTGCCGTCTCCATTGAATTCAATGGGCAAACATCGTTCTTCTCTGCTACAGCTGTTACAGCTGTGGCAGAGGAAAACGATCTTTATGCTGACAGTGGGGGGGGGGGGGCACTCTTGCCGCTATTGTGGCTTAATAGTGGGACCTGGGAACTTGAGATGCAGCCCACCATGTAGCCCCTCGCCTGCCCTATCCGTCACTGTGTCGTTCCCATCACTTTCTTGAATTGCCCAGATTTTCACACATGAAAACCTTAGCGAGCATCGGCGAAATACAAAAATGCTCCGGTCGCCCATTGACTTCAATGGGGTTCGTTACTCGAAACGAACCCTTGAGCATCGCGGTAATTTCGTTCCGAGTAACGAGCACCCGAGCATTTTGGTGCTCGCTCATCTCTAATGTTTAAACATAAAAATGATGTAAACGATTGGTATTTTTCTGATTCCCCTTAAGAGCTAAACATTTTTTTAAAAACGAAGGATGATCATATAGTGAAAGAACGTATTATACTGTACACTTAAATACATATTTAGAATTTTGGACACAAAAGACTGAGATCAAATAGTTATGATTCTTCAATGTTTTCATATCCTTTTACAGATTCTAGTTTTGTGTCTGCGCTCCAGTTTTAAAATCAATTTTTACTCCTTTGCTAGTCCAAAAGCTACATTATTCAGTACAATGGGGCATTGAGTTGATGAAGCATATTTGGTTGCATGACATACCTTAGAGCAATGCTTCTCAAACTGTGAGGTGGACCTTGCCAGTGAGATTCCCCCGAGTTATTTGTGAGGCACAGCTGGTGACAGGTTTTGATTGAAATGATAAGATACAGTCTTTTCTATGGCTGAAATTGTGTATTTTAACATAATTGACTCATTTTGTGCTTATTTTATTATCAATGTTCAGAAGACCGGTAAAAAGTAAATTGAGCAATATTTCAAATATTTGCTTGGACTGCCACCATAGAGGGTGAGGCCCAGGCATCACCTAGGTCTGTCTGGTAAGGCCCTTGTAGAAAACGTTTGAGAAGCCCTGCCCTAGACTACTGTGTGCTCTCCAGACACAGGTAACCAGTCCTTGCAGTCCTCCATCCAATGGTTTGTAATGATAATCACAGGTTGAAGATTTTCCATGTCAAAAGCACACAGCCTAAAACATGCCATATGATTACAAAGTAGCAATATATAGCTTATTTGGTTCTTCTGTAACCCCCGGGTTAATATCGCTGCAGGAGAACAGGATATTTGTAGAAAAGAACTTGAAATAATTGAACAGGATGATTTTTTTGCATCCATTTTGTTGGTGGCTGCTCCTGGGAATCATTGGTTATTAGCTATCCTGCCTTCCTCCACCTTTTTCTCTATTGTTCCTATCTAGCAAGCAATGGGAGAGATTTACTATATATTCTATGCCACAATAGGGTCATAGAAAAAGTTGCAAATTTTTGTGACTTCTCTTCCTCCTGCGCCAGTCACAGCACTTTTTTAAAAAAATGGGCAAAGCTTGTTGGGAGGTGGTATGCCCAACTTGGACCTACAGATTTATGTATAATTTACACCACAAACTGGCATACATTACGCCAGAAATGTATGCCTGGTTGGCCCCAGGCATACATTTCTGTGAAGGCACATGGAGGTGCTGAGGATACGCTGAATACATGAAGAGGTGTGGCCCTCTTATAATGCAGGTACTCAAACAGCGGGTCAGACCTTATCTCTAGGCATCATTTTAATTAAAATGGCCATAAAATACTACATCTAAAACCAGGGAACTTTTCTATACAATACTATAGATGCTGCTATGTGCTCCCGAAAAGGAACTAAATGCTGACTTAAGTGTCTACAGGAGAATGAATGTCAATGGAGCAAATCTACAATTCCTGTTGTGCCAGAATTCTGCCATTAGTTGCACTAAAAGTTTTGGACAAATCATGTTAGACAAATGTATTATTAATTTGTACCAAAAACAACAGATATTTACTGCTGGCTACAAACTTTTCAAAAGGGTCTAGAAAAGAAGGCACACATTTGTTAAATTGTATAATACAAGAGACTTAGCACTGGCATGAGCCAGCTTTTCATTGCAACACACTGGTCTGAAGTATACCACCCAAGAGGTGTTATAAAGTTAGTGATACAGATCCCAATGCTGACATAGAGGGGTCTTTTGTGGCTCTGAGTGTTGCACCATAACACTAGTTAATTGGTTTTAGTAGCCAGCTCAGAGTGTGCATGTGCATTAGACTCGAGTATAGCCACTATGGAATGTGCCATTGGGCTAGAAACACAGCAACAGGGAACATATATGGAGATGTGCAGCATGGTCTAGTGGAGCCACTGTGAGACTGTCGGTGGGCGGGAGATCAGGGATTCCAGAGTCCCCGATGGGTGCTGCACAAATAGGCTAGAGTGTTGTTGCTGGGATAGAAGCTGGAAAGAGACTGTTGTAATTTGTAAGCTGTTGCTGAGCCAATGTGGGTTGTAGAAGTGCCAGACCTTGTGTGTGAACTTGTCATCCAATTCCAGAAAAGTGAGTAATCTGGACTGTTCAAGGAGGATAGTGAAGGCTCAATAGGTTCTGGGAAGATTACCCAAGTCACAGAGTAATCCTTCTTCCGGAATAAAGTGAAAAGTTTAGGAGTTGCATTGTATACTGGAAGTGGAGGCTCAACCACAAGAGGTCTGCACCATTCTACAGAAAAGCTGCCAACCTTTTTCCCATTCTTACACACTGAAGACTAAGAGCAGTATACCTTCATCAGACATTCTAAATATCACAATGTCCTCCTCTGTGCTTTCCGTTACTGTACACAATGTGCAGGAAGCAGGTGACATAACCATGATTTTCCTGCAGGGCATTATGAGTAAATGATTCTAATAATTCCACTTGCTTAAATTACTGCAATTACATTTATAATCATAAAAAATGAAAAATAAAGCAAAGTTTATCACCAGTCTTATCTTGTAGACCTGAAGAAAGATATTGCAGTTAGGCTAATATTAACTTCTAGAAAATACAATTCAATATGGAGATTTAGAAGCATAAAAACTTATATGAATTACTAAATGATGCCCTCCTGAAAAGCCCTATCGAAAACTTAACCAGCTTAGTTAGTGCATAATCATGATTATTATTGACAAGTGAGGGAAAAAGGGAAATTATCACTCTGATTTCGCTTTTAGTTGTGTAAAATGTTTCCATATTCAGGTATCCAAAGCGTAGAAATGAAATTTAGATATATGCAGCACATCAACAATAACAAAGTATGTATTCTCACACAACGCGTTATGATTTATTACCTTTCAGTCTTGTTACTGTGATACCAACAACTTAGAATCGGAATTGTTCCGATTACTTAAGGCCCAAACTTTTGTTCACTTCACCATGTCTTTCCCACCCAATTAAATACAAAATGATATAAAGAACATATTATGGCCCTTTAGGCACCAAAATGTCACATAATAGTAAAAGACAGAATACTCATCAAACCTGTCATTTCTGAATAATCTTCTTGAACAATGGACGGGTTGTGGGAAATCTGTTGACTGAATATACAACTTGGACACTATATGTCTATACCTCTTTGTATAGTCACATAACACAAAATTAGAATTTTGTTTTGAATGGAAAACATAATTTTCAGACTTTAGGTTTAAACATTGATGATGACAATTATTATAATTAGAATCTTTTTTTTATCTTCCCAAATTTGACAATTTTTTTTTTAACCTTACTTTACCTTATTTGACCTGATCTTCTATTCCATTATATACACCTTATTTGACCATGTATTTGTTACCTTGTATTAGTTTACCTTCTGTGATATGACATCATCTTACATAGTTTCACCATTTTTTTGGTGCAAAAATAGACTTTACCAAAACTACTATTTTTGTGTTGCTAAATGCTAGTCAAAATCTCCAGGAGTCCCAGAAATGCAAGGCTTAATATGCACCATTCGAGTACATTCACATGTGGCAGATTTTGGCTAAAATTTTGGCAACTGACACAGTCACCTGAATGAAGGTTACAGTTAAAATATGCTCATCTGAAAGCAGACTTAGAATTTATGATGCCTTTTTATTGGCAGCTAATATGGAAAGTTCATCCAAAATCTATTCACATATTTCGATGGCTTGCACTTCAGAATAAGAACTTATTTGATTGACTTTGGAAAAACAGTGTCTACTTGCAGAACCTTTTTGTGTAATCAAAGCATAAAATACCTTGCTGCTGCTTTTTCCATTCAAAACCTCCCTTCTATATACTGTGGCACCTCATTCTTTACATCCGTTAATGACATCTCGACTCATGTGGATGTAGCTTAAGGGGTCATCTTGCTGAAGCTATTGATAGCTTATTGGTAGGATATAGTCCCAACGTGTGACTATTGGGGAACCCATTGATTGACACGGGAACACTATTCTCCCCTGGCTCCTGTCAGCTGAGCCTCTTAAAACATGTTAATCCTAGAATAGGTAAAAATTAATAATTTGTTGCAAAAATCTTATTATGAGAAACAATGACCCTCCAGCCGTAGAATAACTGTTTATATAAGAAACCACTATTTACGCAATCATTTGTAATTGCAGGCACATTTAAGCAGCCCTGTAATGGGGTATATCATTTCTATATTATACCATATGTGAAATAATTGAACAATAACTGTGGTTGAGGTAGGGATGATGTATTATGTGGTTCATGTTCCTCTGGTTAATAAAAACTTTACAAGTTAGTGTGCGCTCACCTAGTATCAAAGCAATAGTGAGGAAAGACAGGATTACAGTGCAGAGAAGAGAAGTCTACAAGTATAAGTAAACACAGTCATGTGAAACAAGAGCGGATTAGAAAAATGATAATATGCATGCAGAATTTACAAACCGTGTCTTTAGGGTGGCCCAATAAGTAGAAATATGGGGACCCATGCTTGTCACTTTTCATGCACATGGAGAGACTGGAAGAAGGTACCATTCCTAAAGGAAGGGGAGGAACAGCCTAGGACCAATCATTAGAATTAACAGAACAGTGACACAAAGATATAGAACTGTTGTTAACAAAGAATTCTTAGTATAATTAGCAAAGTTATAGGAATATTTCTAAGAGGAAATAGAATTGGTATTTATAAAGCATGCAAATACTAATATTAGAGACAGCTAAGATTATATTTGGGTTATTTACATAGATGGGTTAATTTACATTAATGTTAAATGGCATCTTGAAGTGTTTCTGTATAAATGTAAAGCAATTCTGGTAAATGCTGTATTTGTACCATAAAGCAGAGGGCATTCACTATACATGGATGTTCCAAAAGTTTCTGTTGTGTTCTTGTAAGGTCAGGTTCACACTGGATGGTTTATAGCAGTTGATGTTTTTAAGATCAACAGGGAACTTTTTTTCTGTCAATTAAAATGACACAAAAAACACCATGCATGAATAGAGCTTTGAAGTGAATACACAGAATAATATTTACAAACTTCTAGAGCAGTGTTTCCCAACTCCAGTCCTCAGGGACCCCCAAAAGGTCATGTTTTCAGGATATCCTATGGTAAGAACACATGTGGTAATTAGAGATGAGCGAGCATACTCGCTAAGGGCAATTGCTCAAGCGAGCATTGCCCTTAGCGAGTACCTGCCCGCTCGAGAGAAAAGGTTCGGGTGCCTAAGGGGAATGCTCGCTCGAGCAATTGCCCTTAGCGAGTATGCTCACTCATCACTAGTGGTAATGTCTGAGGCACTGACCATTATTCCATCACCTGTGTAATACTGGGGAAATCCTGAAAACATGACCTGTTGGGGCTCCTTGAGGACTGGAGTTGGGAAGCACTGTTCTAGATAAATAAAGTATCTACTAGGGGGAGCTTAGGGGCTTCAATGTTTGAACAGTATGCAGTAAATATCTGCGTGTTCTCTAGTGGTGACAAATAGTAGGTTTCCCCAAAACTAGTACAGGGTTCATGGCCACAGCAGCACCCACTATAGAGCACACAGCAACTACACTGAGTGACTGCTAAAGGGGGTTTCCAAGGAAATACTACTGATGACCTATCATCAGGATAGGTCATCAATAGTTAATCGCTCTGGGTCTGTTACTTAAGACCCCGACCGATCAGCTAAGTGGGCGCAAGCTGTCAGCATCACAATAACACAGAGGTCGTCACAGAAGCCCCCGCACTGACCTCTCTGTAGTGGCCGATGCTTGTAACTTCAAGCACGGCTCTCATGTAAATCAATGGGAGCCAGGCCTGCAGTTACAAGCGCTGGCCACTATAAAGGAGGTCGGCACAGAACTTCCACTCCTCTGTGTATTTGGAGTGAAAGTTTCCACGCCGACCTCCCATGTAGTGGCCAGCACTTGTAACTGCAAGCATTGCTCCCATTGGCTTCCGCTCCGACCTGTGTTATTACTGTGCTGACAGCTTGTGCCTGCACAGCTAATTGGTCGGGGTCCCAAGCACTGGACCCCGATCGATCAACTATCGATGACCTATCCTGATTATAGGTCATCAATAGTATTTCCCTGGAAAACCTCTTTAAGGGACACATGTTCATTCTTCCTTTCTCTATTATCTTACATCATTCCCACATCTATCAGTACAAATTCATTTGCCAGTGTTGATCTCCCCTTCTTATAATATATAGAGCATTCCTCCTTTGCACATTTCTCAGCTGGGCAGTCTTCCAAATACTGGGCATCCATTGCCTGCCCACAGCACTGGCTACCGTGCACTCAACATTCTCCAGGAGCATGTGGCGTGGTAGGGTGTAATAACTGTAGACCCAGTGGTACCTCTGTGACAGCCCCTTATCCCAGAGAAGTATTGGTCACTGCAGGGGGTAGTGACAGTATTCTTCCTGCTTAATACCTTGATACATCTCTGCCCCTTCCATTGTAAAAAAGCCCTATCTTCAGCTCCACCATAAACTTATTATAATGCCTCTGCCCTAAAACGCAATATGGCCATGAGGTTCCATCAGAGCAGTTTATGAGCGTTCTGTCCTATCACTAAGGAAATGGTCAGGGGGGTTTTGGCACTACCAGCCCCCAATGCCTGTGTTATAGAAGACAAAGGTTCTTTGTAGCAAGATTTTTTTCTTGCTAAAAATGTGTTTTCTATAGAATATATATGTAGAATATACTGTATTTTTCTGACTAGGTTTGTCTGTCTCTGAAGAGGTCTGTCATGTCTTAATATCTTAATATAAAGAAAGTATTCACAGAAGCAGTAAGGTACAGGATAACTGATTGAGGCCCAGGCCACCTTATCTACAGGCGTATACCACTTCTGTCGCAGAAAATAGCGTAATAATAAAATAAATAAATATATTATCTATAAATGTTTTTATTTATTTATACTTGAAAACTTTTTAGCTTCTCACCATTACCCCATTACCAGAAAGGAACCCAGCCATGACCCCCATGGTTCAGAGTATGCAATAGGACTGCTACATTATGCTGCGAATGCTTTCAGTATATTCAGTGTAGAATCTATATTTTCTGGAGTAGTACGTAATTCAACCCTTTCCCGCTCCAGCGCATACGTTTACATCCTAGCAGCGGGATACTTCCCGCAACAGGGCATAAACATACATCCTGGGGATAGCGAGAGATCATAAGCGATCTCGCGCTATCCGGCAGCGGGAGCTGGCTGTCAGTGATAGCCAGCTTCCGCTGCAACAGCGGGGGTGCACTGTTAACCCCTTCCCTGCCACGATCTATGTAGATCGTGGCATGGGAAGGGTTGACAGAGAAAGCGCACTCCCTCTGTGACGTTGTCGGGCTCTCACGATATAATCGTAGAGAGCCCGTCTGGTTGCCATGGCAACAGGACGGCAGATACTGCTGTCCTGTATTGCCAGTGCCTGTGATCGATGTAATAAGCGATAAGGCATTACAGGAGAGAAGTTCTGCAATGCCTTATCACAGCGATTATCAGTGCTATGGTGAAAGTCCCCCTAAGGGACACAAACTGTGTAAAAAAGAAAAAAAGATCAAAATAATGTACAAAAAATAAAAATGTAAACCCCTTTTAAGTGTTTTTTCTCATATTAGCATAAAAAAGGTAAAAAAAAATTGAAGTCCCACATATTTGGTATTGTCGCGTCCGTAACGACGTGTACAATAAGTTGCACAGCAAAAAGCGTAAAAAAAACGCTAAGAAACACAATAAAAGTGATCAAAAAAATCTGTATGTACCCCAAAATGGTACCAATAAAAACTACAGCTTATCTCACAAAAAACAAGCTCCCATCGAGCTCCGTACATAGAAAAATAAAAAAGTTACAGGACTTCAAATGCAGTGATTTCGAAAAGTAAAAAAGTTATGGCTTTTGAAAAATGGAGATGAAAATCTGCCAAAAATCGTTGCGTCCTTAAGCCCAAAAAAGCCCGTGTCCTTAAGGGGTTAATACTGAATTACATTTCTTACTGTGTGCTCTAAATACACAATCCTCAATAACTCTACACTTCTACCTAAAGGGTAAAATATATGTATTCCTTCCAATGGTAATAAAAAGGGAAAAATTATTTGGATAGGTTAAGGAATAGAAAATATGTATTTGACATCTGTGAAACCTGCTTCAGGTTTAAATTCAAAGTCACAAATAATAAAACTATCTATCCTTTTAATCTTTCCTTCAATGAATATTAATGTAAATTCAGATTTTAGTTAACCTTGAAAGTCACCCTTTAACATTTGCCATTACTTATAATCTTGTGGTATGAAAAGTAAACGTTAATTAAATATCTTATTAAATCAAATTTGACGGCTACAAGTCAAAAAATGATTAATTGAGACCAGCAGCAGTTTTGCACACGGAAACTAGGCCGTTAAAATGTTTTAAGTACTTGGCACATGAAGAATTACGATGGCCTTGTTATAAGTTTTACCAAGCAGTTATTGTCATGGTAACCACCACTTCCATAACTCTTTAAGATGTAACAGTGAAAAGGCTTAGGATGAAAGTAATTGAGTACACACCTAATCACAGCACAGTCTACAATGGGATACTAACATTCTGGATGTAGGTGCGGAAAAAGATCAAAGAGGGCTGTCTAAGGGAAAAATATATGCACTTAAAGTGTCCACCTTTCTGCACGTCCATTTAGGTTTAAAATTTTGTTCTGACTAAATTCTTAATACATGCATACTATATTATTCCCATCTTGGCCTTTCATGGCAAAGATTGGAATATATATATATATAAATTTCTGATACAGCAAATTAAGGATTCGCTCCAAAACTGTCTTTTGTTGGATGAAATTTAAAGGGGTATTCCCATCTTGGGTTTTCATGGCAAAGATTGGAAAACCCGACCTCTGTTTCTGACCAACTGTTGGACAGAGCAGTGTCCTTCAACCCAGCACTATTTGCATAGCTCTTATAGAAGTGAATGGCAGTTACAGAATTAACATAGGACAGTGAGCTACAATGTTTCTGTAACTCCCGTTCACTTCAATGGGAACTAAGGAAACAGTGCTGGGCTTAAGTTTTTGGCTGTTTTCGGAGTTACCAGCTGGGTGGCCAATAACTGTATAAGCAGTTTCCCATCTTGACTATTAAGAGCCACGATTGGAATACCCCTTTATCAATGAATGTTTCAGCTGTCCAATTACAGACTGTCAACACAAATTAACTCAGAAACATCTGAAAAGTTTGTCCTGTAGTCAAACAATAGATCTTTCCTTTTAGGTCTTTTGGCCATGAATGGGGTTTCTTTGAAGGAACATTCCCAGAATGATCATTCACCCTTTGTCCAATGTGAACCAACATGTATGGGCAGTGTAAACAGCTGTAAATGCCAATATGGATTAAAATGTATACAGCTATGTTGGCAAAGCAGTCACTCATTGACCATAAAGTGTATGTCACCTATAGAATTAAAATGTAACATTCTAGCTGCAATTGCCACTATAGACCGCTTACATATTACTGTATACCATTTGTACACTGAACACAGTAATAATAGAGTATGCAATACTCTCCTATGCTGCCTCTAGCGGTCTGCAGCATGTATAGAAGTCTTTTAAATCTATGTCTATGCAGGGGATATGCAGGGGATTTGGAGCTTTTTATCAGAAAAAAAGATATATTGAGAAATTAAGCAACACCCTATTTAGATAAACAATGGCAGTTAACCCCTTAACACCTGCCGATACTCCTTTTTAGGGCACCTTATTCTGATGCATATGCCTTTCTATGGGTCTCCCGTGCCAGGGGGAGTGGGTGCTGGGCTGTTAGATGACATACTGGCACTTGACTCTTTACATGCTGCAGTGAATGTGACTGTGGCATATAAAACGCTGGTGGTGCACGCCATGAAAAAAAAATTGAAAAAAACCTTTGGCAAAGATAGCTAGTTTTGTATAGCTCGCCTCACAATAAACAGAATATAAAGCGATTCAAAAGTCAAATGGATCACCAAATTGGTACAGATAAAAAGTAGAATTCGTCCCGCAAAGATAAAAAACCTCAAACAGCACAGTTGATGGAAAAAAAATATTGGGGATATCTGAATGCAATACAAAAAAAAATATCCATTAAAAAAAAAGTGTAAAAAGGTAACAAGATATTTTAAAAATTATATTAATTTGGTATTTGTGTAATTCTACTGACCTGTGGAATTAATTTAACATGTTATTTATACTACACGGTGATCACTGTAAAAAAAACAAAACTTGCATCTAGAAAAAACAGAATACAAATTTTTCATGTTCTCAAAAATACGATAAATGAAGTCAAGAGCTCATCCTGCGAAAAACAAGCTGTTATGGAGCTCTGTTGATGGAAAAATGAGAACATTGGCTTTTGGAATGCGGCAACAGAAAAACAAATCGTAAAAGAAAAAAACAATTCTAGTTTACATAAAAAAAACTGTTTAAACTTGGTATCGCTGTAATCATGCTGACCCATAGAAAAATGTTATTACATTATTTATTCTGCATGTTGAACACCGGCATAATGAAATTTTAAAAAATTGTGATTTTTTTGTTAAACCCCCTCTCCCCCCAAAATAAAAATGTATTCTATAATTTTTCTTATGTATCAAAGTAATTAAAAAATGCAACTTGTCCTGCAAAAAACAACCTGTCCTATGGCCATGTTGACCGAAAGATTAAAATGTTATGGCTCCTGGAATAAGAATGTAAAAAAGTGAAAATTGGTTGGTAATTAAAGGGTTTGTCTCGCGGCAGCAAGTGGGGTTAAGCACTTCTGTATGGCCATATTAATGCACTTTGTAATATACATCGTGCATTAAATATGAGCCATACAGAAGTTATTCCCTTACCTTCCCTGCGCTGGCGTCCCCGTCTCCATGGCTCCGTCTAACTTCAGCGTCTAATTGCCCGATTAGACGCGTTTGCGCAGAAGGGTCTTCTGCCTTTGGGACTGTCCGGCAGCAGCGGCGTTCTGGCTCCGCCCCCTCTACGCATCATCACGTAGCTCCGCCCCTCACGTGTGTCGATTCCAGCCAATCAGGAGGCTGGAATCGGCACATGTGAGGGGGCGGAACGACGCGATGATGCGCAGAAGGTGGCGGAGCCAGAACGCCACTGCTGCCGGACAGACCCGAAGGCAGAAGACCCTTCTGCGCAAGCGCGTCTAATCGGGCGATTAGATGCTGAAGTTAGACGGACCATGGAGACGGGGACGCCAGCGCAGGGAAGGTAAGTGAATAACTTCTGTATGGTTCATATTTAATGCACGATGTATATTACAAAGTGCATTAATATGGCCATACAGAAGTGCTTAACCCCACTTGCTGCCGCGAGACAACCCCTTTAAGGCATAAAATGGGCCTGTCACTAAGGGGTTAAGTATGGACATTCACTTTAAGTGAGAAGCAGGGTAGTGTTCTAGCTTTTTCGTACCTTTTATTTTAAGCCATAAGTATAATGTGATTGTGAAAGTAACAGTTTACCAAGTGTAGGCACAAGTAAAATACTGACATTATCACACACTAAAACTTTGTTACTTCACATTTCAATGCAAAGATAGCACAGCCCAAGAAATGTAACGTATTCAAGATCAGATAAACATTTAAAATTGAATTTTTCTTCAACTTGGTAAACCCAGTGATTCTGCACCACAGGCATCAGACAAGCTGAAGAAATTGATATTCATAGCTCCAGCATGAGACACACTCTTCATATATCACCAATCCAGGTGGAAGTAAATAGTCTATGAATATTAACACAAGCAGAAGAAAACAGCGTATATGCTTGCAGATTGAAGCATTTTACTATTATACACAATATTAAAAGAAATGAATATTGACCCATTTCTTATATACATAAGCATGAAAAGAAAATACAATTTGTGTTCTAAAGTTTACTTACAATGTACTCCGTTTTAGAATGTAAATCTCTAAAGAGAATTTGGTGGGGGGTGAGGTAGTTTTTCCTTTATACTGAAGACAATACTGCTACCGCTTGGAAAGTGTTTTTCTTTGCAAACATTTGTATGGTAGGCTAGAGGAGAATGGGTGTGTTGGTGGACAAAACATTTGTACAATACTCATTATAAATAGCTGAACTTCAGGCACTGTACTTTGGTGCTCATAGCAATGCTATTATGCACTATTATGTCCCCTTGTCATTAAATTTGTAAATATGTGTCACAGTGGTATTATCACCCAATTCTAACACCTCTATCTGGCCCTTAGTAACTCGTGATGCAGTGTGTAACTCCCTAGTGTTCCAGTTGTACTCATATTGTGTATCTAATCCCTTGCAACGTGGGGTTAAGGGACAGTGTTTTGTCTACCGCTCAGTCCTAGATAATGCAGTGTTGTAGTGCCCATTCCCGAAGACATAGTAGGGGTATGCCTGATTTATGGTGATCCATAAGTTTTGACTAGTTTTATCTGTCTGCATCGTGTATAGGAGGTGTTGAAAGCCCAGTTGTAAAGTGTCTAGTGGATAGTTGTCGATTCATAACTTACCAGTTTGCAAGCCCCAGAAAATGTGCTTAAAACAGCTATGTTCTCCCCTATGATAGATGCATACAATTGCCTGCCACGAGGAGGTTGCATTGTGCTTCCTGTTCTCTTACTGCTATTCCTCACCATTGCTCATCTCTTGTGGTAGTGATTAACACTACCTGTAACCCGATGCTACATCTTTCTGTTCTTTGTAACCCATCATTACTTCTGCTAGTTATTTTCTCAGGACTGAGTCTTTCATTTATAATATACTTACTCATATCAGATGATTGCATAAACAAGTATTCTTCTCTTCACCAGTCATACATTTTCCTTGCCGTGGTGTCTTCAGGAGAAATGTAGCATTACATGGTAGCCATGCAAATTAATAAGGGCCCATGTAATCCATGGATGTACCAGATATGCTAGAATAGCTCTTCATTCTGACACTGAAGGAAGTCCTGAGTAGGGGACCCCCGCTTTATGATGTTCATATGCCCTAATAGAGCATAAAGACAATCCGGACAACCCCCTTTAATATATGTGACCTATCTAGTTTCAATACCTTAGCGGTCCAGTTAAAATGGGGAAAATTTTGATATAGTTTAATTATTACAAAACTATAGCACTGTTCCACTCAATTTATGCCAGGATTGTGGAATGAAGCCATTTACAGTACTTTATTGACTTGGACCTTGAATACAATGTATATATTTTGTCAAATTCCCATATTCAGGCACTAATGGACCCTAGTGCCTTTTACAAAAATAAAATATAAGCTAGAAATAGACAAGGTTATAAAACTTCTGAAATAATAAAAGCATGCTCCCTGCTATGTTTGGTCTGAGAATTCAGGGGCAAAATAAAATTGACAGCACATGGATGAGGTCCAAATATCTTAGAGGACCAGGCACTGCTTAATCTACAGTCATCCATGAAACCTAATGAAAACAGTACATGCAGTCATTTGTATCACATTGAGCTTCAGCCCATTGGAATAAATGGCTGTTTGAATGACCTAATTGGCTGCTATGGGTTCATGGTTCATGTGCTGTCCGTGGAATACACAGACTGAAAATATGGCCGAATGACTACGCCCTAAAAAATGCTACGGTCACTGAACCTTTTTGCGGTTGTCTCTGCATCTCACTATAGGATACTGGACTAAATCCTTAATGATTTTCAATCAATATCCATCCCTTGTTTAATACTGAAACTGGATGGCCACTACTCGTTTTAGCTGATGTTTGACAAAAACACAGAATTTCCGGAACACATAACAGAAAAAAGGCATTTTGATTAAATATCACTGCTATAATGTGATTTGTATTCACTACATTAACATCACATTTGTTCTGTATCTCTATGTGCCATTACTTAAAGTACTAGTTCTACTTCTTCATGCTTGTTACCAATGTTCAGAAAGTTTGAACAAAGTGTAACTGTGATATCCTCTGGACCATGGTACAAATGACAGAGCACTCTAACTCCCATCTCACTTAGATGCCAATATTCAGTGAAGGGTGTTTATACTACATGAAAACTGTGCACTTGAGAGGCTTTCATGGGCGATGCTAATAAATTATGTAAAATCTATGCAGAAAATGAATTTCCAGAAAAAGTAAGAAATCGTGTTTCTTTCCCTGAACAGTCTAACTGCAAATAACATATTAAGAAAGTGAAAACCCACCATACTCTGGGACCTGCCCTGTTCCACGCTTTAGTAACAGCTTTACTCTCCTTCCTCCTGATTTGATGAGTTCTATTGCTCTTGCGTGTGTCATGTCTCTTGTGCTTTCCCCATTAATTTCAATAATTTGATCACCAACCTGTCATGTAAAAAAGATGAAATAAAGCAGAAAGTTTAATAAAGTGTGCATTTTCAAATAACAACATTTTGCTTAACATGTTCGAGAAATGTCAGAAAAACATCAAGGCAAATGTGTTGTGATGCTTCACCAGGAGATTTCTTGCAAACTATGTAATTCAAGATAATTAACTGGCGCCGTAAAAAGTTCAGTTCTAACCGTCAATTGTCAGAATCAATGTGAGACAACAGGTACTTGCAAGGCTTTACATCTCTTCTATAAGATACAAAGCAGGAGATTGATCTTCATGCTAAGTCACCTAGAAGATTTACTGAATTGACTTAACAGCTATGCCTAAACTGTCATTTTTCTTTTGGTGTTGAATACTTTTCTGTACATTAGCCCACATACAGGAAATAGAAATGATAGCAGCACCTTTGATAATTTCTGTGCATACAGTGACAAGTATGGACCCCAAAACTATAGTAAGAGTTACATAAGCCGTGGGCTATTGCAGAAAACATATGTAGGCAAATGCTTGCCAGCTGCAGTGTATTACTTAGGATTTCTTGACATCAACTATTTGTAATTTAACATTTTTCCTTCAATCGCTGCAACTGTTGAAATTTTAAATGTATGTGCAGAAGTATAAAAATAGGTATAAATCATGTTACATGGTTGTTCAATGTGCAATATCAGGGAAAAATAAATGTTAAATCTTTGAATTCGCTTTTTTAGGTCTTTGGCATATTGTTGGAAGACATTTCGTAAGCTTACAGTGGTTGGCCAGTTTAAAGCTATTTTATATAGTTCATTATGAAATTCTGAGTTAGTAAAGGAGAGTCCCCTGTTCAGGATCCTAACCCATTGGTCAGAGGGGAGAGTAGTAACAGAGCAGTTCTCGCTCTGGAGAACCTGTCTGGTCATTGATTTAAAGGAGTAGTATGTAATCCTTAATTTCTTCTCAATGCAAAGCCAAATATAGGGTGTCTTGGTATATGGTGCAAATATGAACCCTGTGGCTGAATTATACCTGCCATTATTACTCAAGTTGACATATTTTCGAATCCTTAACTCCTACTTTTCTTTCAATAACCTTGATCTGTCTTCCTCCTTTTTTCTATCTTTCTCTTTGCATGAACACCACGTACTAGTTTTTGAATCAATACACATACATTCCTATCCCACATAGCGACAGTTTGGCTTATAAAGGACTAACAATGTTTGGTATACAAAATTGTCATTATCTTATTTGCTTTTTGCTATGTTCATGGACTCAATACCTGTATATTTGTTTCCATTAAAGATTCTACTTTTTTACTTAAATTTGGCATTTTGTTTGTATAACATTAAAAAGTTGAAATAAAAGAAATGGAGGGTAACGTTTTATAATCAATTCATGTGTTTTTTTTTGCCTATGGCTTACAGTACAGGTTTACACATTTCAGTCTTTAGTTATTAAGGTACCATTTTTGTGATTTTAGGCTAGATTGCACCACATTATTTCATTGACTAAACAGTGCTGGCATGAGACCACTGCTCTAACTACCCCGTCTCATAAGCACATTTCATTGCCAGCGCAAAGGCTTTAGACAAACAGTGAAATGAGAAGAACTGACAATTTGATGTAAATGTATTGAAACAGTATAATAAGACTATTTTTCGTTTCTCTCTTGCAACTGAGCTATGACAGATATTCAAATCTTGTTTGCCTATATTGGGTTTTCATACAAGAGTATTGAAGCCACTATGCACAAATATGGCACAGATGCAATCTCTAATATGATGGGAAGTTAATGATGTGACATGTAGGTCTCCAGACGTATCATTTCTTTCTCATCCTCCTCTCTTCAGTAGATTCCCTTCCAAGAGTTTATTAAACTGTTTATTAAGGTTTATTAAATTTCTTTCTAGATATGTTTGTATTGTAACTGTGAAAAATAAAAACTGTGCCTGTTTTCAGTTGACAAGATAACTATGATGAAGTAGAATTACATTGAAGTAAAAGGTAGGAAGATCAGAAAATGATCCTCTTCTGTTCTACCCAGGAAATGATTAAACATTTTTTTGTACTTCTTCTGTAGCTTAACTTGTTCTCAATAATAAACACTGTTTGCATAAATGTAACTAGTAGTCTAGCACCATGTCTCATTTTACACATGGTTCTCATTTTGTTTTTTAAAGTGCACAAAAATGTGACATTCCCGCTCATTAAGAAATTACATTACTTGTTATTTTGGCAATTACATTGGCAATTTTCACACAACCATATTACCAATTCAGATAACAAGAAATTAAAGGACTCTACTTTCTATGAATGGAGACTTAAGTCACGTTGAATCACCATGTGCTTAGAGGGGTTTTGCAGGACTAGAAAAAAAAAAAAAATAGTTATGCGGCTCTAAAAAAAAAAAAAAGAAAAATTGAATATTCACCTACCCGTCCAGCAGTGCAGAAGGATGCCTGCCGCATGAAACCATGAAGAAGCGCCAGATGCCGTTCATTGTGCATATGACCGGTGAGCCACTTACAGGTTTAGGCAATCATAGAAGAATCACCACTGAAGCCTGTGAGAGACTGAGTAGTCACATGCACAATGAATGGCATGTGACCATCCGATGCTTCCTCCTGGTTCCATGTGGCAGGCCACGGCTGCAGCACTGGATGGGGAGGTGAATCAATTTTTCTTTATTGTAAGTTCTGTGGTGGCGGGCACCAGGCTGCAGCACTGGACCGGGAGCCGCCAGGAAGAGGAGTATTCAATTTTTCTTTATTTTAAGACCATATAACCTTTTTATGTCCCAGGAAAACCCTTTAATGTATCCATAAGCCTCCAAATATCCCAGCAAAGGCTATTTGTACATCACCAAAAATAAGTATGGTATAAAAGTGAATAGAATGATGAAATGGTAAAAAAAAACAAAAACTGTAGCCAACTATATGCTTATACAGTGGGATACATCGCAGGCTTTCCTCAGAGGATCTCCTAGCATGTACATCAAATAGAAGCCATTAGTGTGATGTGAACAAGGTTCAAGTTTTTTGCTTTTAGTTTCTATAAACAGAAAATCACATTTCACTGTTCAGCAATATAGACCATTTATAAAATACACAACTGAAGATTGTGATGTGTAAAAGCTAGAAAAATAAACATGAAATACCAGAGCTAATTGATACTTCAGATGGTTTATTCATTCTGGTTGTAATTAAGGAGGTGTTGCCATCTTGGTTTTTCATAGCCGAGATGGAAAACGGGCTGCCATGGTTACTGGCCACGCCATTGGAGCCTATGAAAGAGCCGAGTACTCAGCCAAGCTGTAACTTTTATTGAAGTTAATAGGAGCTACGCTGTTCAGCAACTGCCAGTTCATTTCAACAAGAGCTATGGAGACGGCGATTGGCTGAAGTTCTCGGCTCTTTCCGACAGGTAGAGGGCACAAAGTGCTGGGTTTTTCCTTCTTGGCCATGAAAAGCCAAGATGGGAATACTCATTTAAACCTATTTGTTCTTGGATTGGAATGTGCATTCCTGGGACTACACATCTTGAGCAGCAAAGCACCTTGTGATGCAAGCTCAAGACTAGGACTACTTTGCCTTGAGAAATGGGTCTTTATTGCTTTCTTAGTAAGTCTACATCATTAAAATAATACAATAAGCCATTAAAAATAATCCCATCCCTGATTGCACATTTATTGCTTATATTTAATACATATGGCAACAAGACTTTCATGTTAGATGAAGATGAATGCAAGGATGCTGCTAATAGGATAGTGGAAAAATGCCTGCAACTAAACTGTGCTACATATGCTTCAGACAGAGCTGTTAGATTTGTGCTTGTGGGGAAGTGTGAGAAAGATAAAATGTGACCACCATGCTTTCAGTGGCTGTAAAATCTACTGGCGAGTTGTAAGCTGCAGCTCATTATGCACATCAGTTGGAACCTTTCTCATCTATATTAAGTATACTTTTTATACTCTTGTATTAATTCTACATGATTTTCGAGATCTCTTGTGGCAATTCATTAGGAATCTTCATTGCTTACTTCCAATGGATACAAATCTGTTCGGGTCATGGGATAGACACACAGGTGTATGGGTCATTACACATCTCGGATACTGATAACTGTACAGTAATCATCTACCTGTACATTTGTAACATGACCAGGACACATTTATATCTACTGGACGTAAGCAATAATGGTTCCATCTAAATGACTGCAAGCAGAGATTCTGAAAATTATGAAGAGTTATGCATACTGTGTATTGGAAGTATATTGGAAAATTGTGTAACTTTCATTACGCAATGACAAACTTCTGTTTTCTAATTCTAAAAATACGATCTTTAATAAAACACAAAAATCACTGATAAATGCTAAATCAAAATTTTGCACTAGAGCATTTAACTTTTTATTGTACTAAGACTTTTGTTTAATGCTATACCTGTCATATAGTACAACACACACAATGCATTTGGAAAGTTTTCAGAACCTTTCACTTTTGTTGTAGCCTTCTGCAAATTAAAAAAAATATATTTTTCCCTATCATTCAGCGCTCAATACCTTATAATGACAAAGTGGAAACAGAATGCTTGAAGTCTTTATAAAATGTTTTAACCCCTTAATGATAGAGGACGTAAGTTTGCATCATGGCTGGGGGGGCACTTAACGCAACAAGACAAACTCACGTCCTGTAGATGACATGGGATCAGAAGTGATCGCTGGCCTCCTGCTGCAAAAGTGGGGGTCGATAAGAACAGCGATCCCACTGTTAACCCCCTATATGCTGGGATCAATGAACATCGCACCATGTAAAGGGTTCACAGAAGGAGTGCGGTTCCTCTGTGACATCATCGGCCCTTTTTGATGTACTCACAGAGGGCCAATGGGTTGTGGCAGCCCAACGCCAGACACTGGTGTCTGGGCCTGCCATTTCCTGTGATCGCTATTGTAAGCGATAAGGCATTGCAGTATAGAAGTACTGCAATGCATTATTATAGTGATCATAGCTCTTACGGTTCAAGTTCCTTACAGTGACATAAAAAATGTTAAAAAAAAGTAGGGCTCCCCTTTTCTTTTTTGGGCATTTTCCCCTGTTTGTATAAAAAAAATAGCAAAATTTAAAAAATCCCACATATTTGGTATCATACATGTTATGACTAGAGATGAGCGAGCGTACTCGGAAAAGCACTACTCGCTCGAGTAATTTGCTTTATCCGAGTATCGCTGTGCTCGTCCCTGAAGGTGCCGCTGCGGCTGACAGGTGAGTCGCAGCGGGGAGCAGGGGAGAGCGGGCGGGAGAAAGGGAGAGAAAGATCTCCCCTCCGTTCCTCCCCGCTCTCCCCTGCAGCTCCCCGCTCCGTGCCGTCACCCGAATCTTCAGGGACGAGCACAGCGATACTCGGATAAAGCAAATTACTCGAGCGAGTAGTGCTTTTCCGAGTACGCTCGCTCATCTCTAGTTATGACCTGTACAATAAATTGAATACATATCCTGCACTGCAAAAACTGTAACCCCTCCCAAAAGCAAAAAGGAGGCAAAATGCTTATTTTCTTCACTTTACCTCCCAAAAAAACACAATAAAAATGATAAAAAGAAAGTGACCCCCCCCCAAAAAAAAAACAACAAAAAACTACAGCTCGTCAAGCAAAAAATGAGCCCGAACAAATCTTTGTGCATGGAAGAATGAAAAAGTTATGGGGCTTTGAATACAACAATGAAAAAAAATAATTTCCAAAAAAGATGGTAGAGTACTGCAGTGATGGTTAACCTTCTGGAAGTTTCTCCCATTTGCACAAGGATTGATTCTTGGACCTCTCTCTTACCAAGGTCCTTCTTTCCCAATTACTTAATCTCCAGCTTACCTTCAAGGCTAGTGATGCTGCTACAACATTGTTTGTTATTTTCTCGTTCAGGGGGAGCTGGGCTGGGTAGTATCCGTTAGGAAGTATTAGAGATACGAACCAACCTTAGAGCAGAGTTAATTAACTTAATACCCACACTAAATTAGAATTTTTTACTATTGGAGGTGAAATCTCCCCTTTTTGCTATTGTTAAAGCAGTATTTAGAATATCCTTTTGGAATAGAAAGTTTAGGTTCCTGATGAGGCTGCGTTATTGCAGCGGAAACGTGTTGAACCTTGTGAGCACTCCTCATGTCTATTAGACTGATTAGAATGCAGTAGAAACAATCCTGGTATTCTAATTTAATATAGCAAAAATTCATCTACTACAGGAATTCTGAGAATAGTGCAGTAAAAATGTTTTCCATGATAGATTGAGATTATTGTGGTTCTCCACTTGTTAGGAACCCTTTTTTTCGTACCTGGATGACGGTTTTGGGATGTCACCCATCCATTAAGGTGACAACTACAAGATTGCATGAATTGCAATTGCTTTTTCCAGAATCAGTCCTTACTGTATTTTCTAGATTATCTGTCCTTCCACCGGATTGGGGAAAGTGATTTTGTGTGTGTCTGTCAGTTCGGACTTATTGCTTTTAATATAGCTAATAATAAAGGTTGATTTTAATAAAGAGATAAGAATCATTACAGTGACAAGCATATTCGAAGAACAGTTGATTCTTCTGCCACACTGATAGAACATCTTCCATGTAAGAATTATGGAGGCCACTGTGCTCTTGGGAGCTTTCAAAGCAGAACATTTTAGCAGTTTTCTCCAGATTTGTGCCTTCACTCAATCCTGTCTCTGAGCTATACAGGCAGTTCTTTCCTCCTCGAGGCTTAGTTTTGGCTCTGATATGCATTGTGAGCTGTGAGACCTTATGCAGACAGGGATGTTTCTTTTAAAATCATGTCTAATCAACTGAATTTACCACAGCTGGACTCCAATCAAGGTGTAGAAACCTCTCAAAGATCATCAAGAGAAATGGGAGACTCCCAAAGCTAAATTTCAAGTGTCATACCAAAAGGGTATGAATGCTTAAGTCAATGCAAATGTTAGTTTTTCATTTTTTTTAAAAATGTACAAGGATTTCGAACATTCTGTTTTCACTTTGTCATTATGGGGTATTGACTGCAGAATGAGGAGGAAACACTTTTTTTAAAAAATGTGTATAAGGTCACGAGTCACGACATAACAAAATGTAGAATAAAGTGAAAGGTTTGATGACTTTCCAAATGCATTGCAAATAGTCAGAGAAAGCAATAGTAATGCCTGTGAAATTATCAATTTAAATTATATTTCATATTATATAATTTCTGCTATCTAATCTCTGCCTGTCTGCTTTATTAACTTTTGGAGCACAAGCTGTGTACAAAAAGCCAAACTGAGGGTTCATTTCTATTAACCAAAGGAGCATTTTTTTACATATTCAAATTAGTATAGGGACAGATTGAAAATATACTCAAAGGTTAAATAGCTTTTTATGAAGTTCACTCCGGTGTGCTTGCTTGAAACAGGGAAATTAGGCTGAGCTCCTTATTGTGGACTGGGACTGATGTAAGTGATGATATTCTCTCTACTATGCTATGAAATGTGTTGCTGCTGGTTAAAGAACAGGAAGTAAATTTACTATATTTCTCCATTATCCATCAGTATATAATACATTGAATTCTCTGGTACTATGTCAACAACATGGGATTAAACTACCAATACACCATCAATAGCTGTTGGGCAAATGCTTGTTTGCTTGACAACGTTTCCTCCTGACCACTCCACACACTTGCAGGCTTGGCTGAGCATACAATTGTTTTGAATGGAGAGAGGAGAATAAGCTGCCTCCATACCCCAGAGGTGGTTAACCTCTGTTCAGAACAAAAGGATTAGTCATTAGGATTCAACATGCCAGAAGTTTCCTTCCCTGACATCATCTGTTGCGGGAGAGTCAGTAGGCCCCATACATAATTGGTGGGTTCAGACAATTTTTATCTTATGGAGCCTTTAGTAATCACAGGAAATAAAGCAATGTTTAATACACAAATGAGCAGGTAGCAATGAAAAAAAAAAGTGAATTCAGGCTGCTTGTGCTGAATCCCAGATATATAACTAATTCTTAGTGACTCTTAGAATAATCAGGTTGGGAGTGATTGACCGGATTTTTCAAATAAAATCGGGGCAACCTGATTCCAATTTCCATTAAGGTCAATCAGGGCAAAAATCAGGTTCACCCATTTGGCCTCCAGAAGGCCCTTACCTCTGCCAAACTGCATGGTGTGTTTCTTCAATAAATATGGCTCAGTGGTTAGCGCTGTTGTCTTGTACTGCTGAAGTCCTAGGTTTAAATCTAATCAAGGGCAACATCTGTATAGACTTTGAAAAACTCCATAGATTTTGCCCTGGTTAAATTTGCACCTAGCATTGCTGCCTTGCAGTGCAGGAATTCTAACAACTGAGCCACACCACACTCTGATTGCCATTAGGGAGTCGGGAAAGAATTTTTTCCCCAAAAGGGCTATTTGGCTTCTGCTCTTGGGGTTTTTTGCCTTCCTCTGGATCAACACAGGGGGATAGGCAGGCTGGACTAGATGGACATTGTCTTCATTCAGCCTAACGAACTATGTTACTATGTTACTTGTTTTTTTCTTCTCCAAAGGAGAAGACAGAGCAGCATGAACACAGAAAGAACATACAAAATCCATACAGATGTTGTCCCTGCACAGATTTGAACCTTAAACTCCAGCACTACAAGACAATCATCAAACTTCTTCCTTCTCCTGAGGAGGAGGAGAAGAAAATGAACAAAGAGAGAAGATATAAACTCCATGCAGATGTTGTCCATAGTCAGATGTGAACCTAGAACAAGGCAACAGTGCTAGCCACTGAGCCACTAAGCTTATTTCCTCTCTGGAGGAGGAGGTGGTCTTATTCTCCTCTTCCTTCTCTTCTATTTTCACCTTCTCTTTCACTTTTTTTCTTCTTCGTGAGAAGAAGAAAGAGGAAGAAGGCGTTACAAGAAAGAGGAAGAAGGCGTTACAAGAAAGAGGAAGAAGGCGTTACAAGAAAGAGGAAGAAGGAGTTACAAGAAAGAGGAAGAAGGAGTTACAAGAAAGAGGAAGAAGGCGTTACAAGAAAGAGGAAGAAGGCGTTACAAGAAAGAGGAAGAAGGAGGAACAAGCAAGGTGTCTCAGTAATTACCACTGTTGCCTTGCGGTGTTGGGGTCTTGGGTTTAAATCGGATCAAGAGCAACATTGTATGGACATTGTATGTTAGCTTTGTGTTTCTCCATCTTGAAAATGTTTGGTGGGATTTGAAGACTGTTGCAGCATGCAAACCAAAAATATTAGTGAACTGGAGACCATTTCTCATAAGGAATGGACTGACATTTCTCAGTAATGCTGTTAGAACATTGTTTCTGGCTAAGCATTAGATGTACAGCAGGTCATAACAGCAAAAAGCTGCTCTAAGAACTAAAGACACTTTGCCATCAATGGGTTAAATAATTTTGAGACGTTAATAGTCATTAAAAGTGGCATTTTGTGTTAAACTTGGAGAAACCATTTGTTATATTGGTTGAGCTATTTACATTGTTCTTGTTTTTATACAGCTGAAAGTTTTCCAATTTTGCAAAAAAAAAAAAACTGATTGCAATGGGGGTTGAATAATTCTGATTGCAACTGTACGTGGCTGTCAATAAAGAGACTTCTGACCTTTATTTGTTGCATTTACATACTTGATTTTCTTAATAGCTCATTATGTACTGATTAGATGCAATAATTGTATTTTTGTGTGGGTGCGATTCTCAATTTGCTAGGGGGCTTGTGATTACTATGTATACCCTTGTCTGTATTCTTTTGAAAAAGCCATCAATGGTTCTGCCAGCATCATTGTGAACATTTTTTTTTTAAAGTATTGCGGTGGCACGGTATTTTTAATTTTCTGACATTGATTTTTTTAACTCAAATATTGAATTGGGAATCCAGAGAACCACATCTATTATTTAAAATCCACAAAACAATGACAAGGCTCATGTATAACACAATTTCTAGGGACCACTTGGTTAAATCTCTTCTGCTGACAGGGCACACTGATGTATTACAGAATTTTCAACCAGCCTTGGTAGCTAGTGAAAGTTCAGTAGTTACATGGCAGTTCTGCAGTGTTCACTTTTTCTCCCCGAAGCAGTTAATAAACAACATGTCAGAGCCTCAGTGAAAATTTCAGCTGAAATAGGTGAATACAGTTCAAGCATTAAGTGAAAGAAAGCCTAAAGTTAATTTTTCACAGTTCTGTTCTCTTGGAAGGGCAAGTTGTACCAATTGAAATCAACACAGCATTGCTCTGAGCGATAGTGTAAAAGCTTAGGCAGAAAAGAGAATTATATACAAAAACAACATTTCCCTATGGAAATAGTATATTAAGGGTATTATTTATACTGTGCTACAGTATAACTAAACTACGTATAAATGCATGACTGACTGTAACTAATCTATAAGCTGCTACAAGTAAACATTAAATATAACTTTATTCTTAAGGATCCTCTTTGGCCTCAAGCACATGGCTGTACTATGACAATTTCAGATGGAATCCAACAGTATAAAGCGGCAGGCATTGTAAATAGAGTAGATGTTGCTATATCCCAGACCTTCAAGACAGGTAAAAATGGATTATTTCCGGTGACTGACTTTTCCTAGTTGCTACATAGTTGCATTGTGGTTAGTTGCGGTGCGTCAAACCTTTCTTTCATGGCTTGTTATACAACTTACAAATACAGGAGTGTTAAATAAGTCTTTATATTATTATAGTTAAGAAACCTGGGTAACTTCCAGCGTGTATCAAGCATATCAATCAAACCCAATGTAGTAAGGAAAAAGGAACTGTCTTAGGAGATTCTCCTTGTAAGAGGTGTGCATTTGTTATATTCTTTCCGGACAATATTTATTTGATACCTTTAAATCAATGATTTGATAACTGTATAGAATGAATGCCAGAATGATGCACATGCCATGTAGTATTTCAGAGTCAGAACCATCGCCTCATATATGGAACTTCCAAGGCTTATCCCACAATGTTCGTCTTTCCTTCAGGGCCATTTGATTATGACAAGGTTTATATTTTTTGCATTTATTTCTATGTTGTTTTGTTTTCATGAAGCAGTAATGACGTGTAACTTCATTTATGAGCTTGGGCTCACATGACCGTTTAAGTCGGCTTATTGCTGCGTATGAAAGCGATTTTTAACTGCACATGATAGCGTATCTCACACACGCTGTCACGCGCAGTCTGACTTTTTTTTTTCCTTCTTAATTCCCTGCTTCGTTGTTGGGCAACGTTGCGTATAAACGCAGTACATACACAATGTCATTTATTATGCGCTCATAGAGAACAAAATAGAACATGTGGTGTAATTTTTTATGTGCGCATTATACGCAATGTATATAGCTAAGTGTGAATGCATCAATAAATATCAATGTACTTTCATTGATTCCACCGCAAATCTTGCTATTAAATTACGCTTGTGTGAGCCTGCCCGAAGTCATGTTACAATACTATTTGACAACGCTGCTAGGCTGTTTAGCAGTGCGGTCAGACATACGGGTTTTGTTTAGGATTTTTATTCCGTTTTTGAAGCAAAAAAACAGAAAATGATTCTAAAAAGAAAATGTATCCCCTAAAACATAACTTTTATTAGACAATATTTAAAAACGTTTTGGTGCCTCGCAGACACGACATCACATACAAAGACAAAAGACTAAACACTAAACACAGGCTCAATCTTGAGCCAGAGAATTGAAGTTATGTGAAAAAGCCCTATGATCAGTTACAACAAGTCAGGGTGCCGGTACGCAGTGTATCCGTGGCCACCAAAAGTGTCAAGTGACAATATGCTGAATATTAGATGTCACTTATTCTAGGTATAGCCAGGTGGACTAATACCGATAAAAGCCATCCAGACTGGAGGTGCTGCTACATCTCTCTCTTTCCACTCTGCTTTAATATAATTGGGGCTCATACCCTAATACTAGCCTAGTAACCTCTATTTGGCAGGGTATTAGATTAGTCTAAACCTGATACTCTACAGATTAGACATCAATCTATTAGGGTCCATTATTATTTTGAGTTACCAGCAAAATAGCCAGTATAGGGTTTAGCTGGTCACTAGCTTGGTCTGTACTAAAATCTCTCTAATCCCTTTCTCTTCAGAATATTTCTTCTGTTCCAATGGCTTTCTAATACTAGGGAAAGAGAAGGCGAGGGTTCACAGTCTAAGGACTACCTAGCTTTAGCCAGCTTGCCTTTATTTATTCTTGACTGATAGACACCCCCAACTGTAACATATGGCAGCCACATTGTATATTATTTGTATTTACAGGTCATGATACCCATTCATTAGATGACAGTTATCTGATATTGAGGTTCCTGATGAGTCAACACCTGACAGAAACGCGTTGAACCACTTGATATTTGAGAACCTATCTTAATTGTTGTCCAGGTTAACCTGTACAACAATTTACTAGTCATCCATCTGTTTCTAATCAGGGTATTCACCCAGGGTAAAATCTCTTATGTGCTTGGAAGTTTATGAGTTACTGACCATCATCAGGTCATTAGCCCCAAATCAAGTCCAGTAGGGCTTTTATCGGTATTAGTCCACCTGGCCATACCTAGAATAAGGCCGCCTGCACACGGGTGGAAATCCTGCAGCGGGATTTCCCGCGGGATTTCCGCCGCTCAAAGCCTGCATAGGAGTGCATTACAATACGCACTCCTATGCAGACGGCTGCGGTTTGGCCGCGTGAAATCTCGCACGGCAAACAAACCGCGGCATGTCCTATTTTTGTGTGGGGCTCGCAGAGCCTCGCACAGAAACGTCACTCACGCAGCCGCCGGCTCCGGTCTGCGCATGCGCCAGCTGCCCGGCAGCCGGCACATGAAAGAGTCAGGGCCGCCGGGAGCAGGTGAGTACGCGCTCGTCCCTGCAGGCGCTCGGGTCGGGTCCCGCGGCGAGAATTCTCGTTGCCGGATCCGACCCGCTCGTCTGCAGGCGGCCTTAGTGACATCTAATATTCAGCATATTGTCACTTGACACTTTTGGTGGCCACGGATACACTGTGTACCGGCACCCTGACTTGTTGTAACTGATCAAAGGGATTTTTCACATAACTTCAATTCTCTGGCTCAAGATTGAGCTTGCGTTTAGTGTTTAGTCTTTTGTCTTTGTATGTGATGTCGTGTCAGCGAGGAACCAAAACGTTTTTATATATTGTCTAATAAAAGTTATGTTTTAGGGGATTCACAGTGAATATTTTCAAAAAATCGTTTTCTTTCGTATCCTTCTGCCCCTGTGATTTATAAAAAGAAAATGTAGGATCGGTCCTTTATATGTTGTCCTTTTATGATCAACTCCCTATTTAGACTTCAAAAACTGACTCAAAAACAAACAAAACTTACATGTGTGAAAGCATCCTTATGTTATGCCCCTTTAGGGTGACTACCCACTACAGTTTTTTTTCACTACAAAATTCGCAGCGTTTGTTTTTTCTGCAGTGGTCTATGGGACTTGTAATGTTAAAATCGCGATCGGGCAAATTTGCGATTTTGCTGTAAATTGCAATTTTGCGCGATCGCGATTTTAACATTACAAGTCCCATAGACTCCTGCAGAAAAAAAGCAGCAAATTTCGCAGTGAAAAAAAAAACTGTAGTGGGTAGTTACAGTTACACGGGATAATTCTAATTTGAAAGAGTGATGTCACTGCTGGTTGTTTGCACGTGTGCAGAATGTTTAGACAGGCAGATCATTATTGAGAATCGTTCACTCCTCGCTTAGTGCTTCACATTCCTACGTGAAACACCAGGGGGGAGTGTTTAGACCAAGCGAGAAGTGAGCCAACCAGCGATGATTTTTATGAAGGTTTAAACTGAACGACAAACGAAAAGTGCACAATGGCTAACATTTAGGTGTAACGAGTATTGCGCACTTTAGTTTGTTTGAATTTTGAGAGACAATCATTACGTGCAAATGGGCCTTAAGGCTTAGTGTTACTTTTAATATCTAAAGTTTTTTTATTGTAATGATGCTACTGTGATGCATGTCTTTTCTTTTAGACAGGTTGCGATAATGTTAGAGTAGTGTTTTTTTCTATTCAAAGGCTGTGTTCTATTGTAATGCAATCACAATGGATCTCGTCTTTATTCCAAGGGTTACCGATTTTGCAATTATGTTATAATAGACTCAGCCTTCATTTATAAGCTGTGTTTTATTGTGATGTCATTATAGTATGATTTTATTCCTAGGATGTGGCCTATTGCTATTATATTATAATGTTCTGTGCCATTTTTATAAACTCTGTTCTATGTTGATTATGTATTCAATTGTCAGATTATTATTCTGATGATGCCATAATAGTGTTCGTCTTCATTAATAGACTATGTTCTATAGTAATAATATCACAATAATGTTTGTATTTTTTACAGGGATACGCACTACTGTAATGATAGCCGAATCCTGTTTTCGATGCCCTGGCTCACAACACCAACCACAATGAAGGGGGGGGGGGGGAGAATTTGCCTACCTACTTAGCTATGCATCCCTATTTAACCACATAAGAGTGTTTACGTGTACTACTGAGTTAATAAGATTATATATGAGGAAAATAAGACCCTTTGAGAATGGCCTTGGAGAGAGATATGTTCAAATATAGCTAAATTAGGAAAATGAGATGAACCTTTCTGAATTGTAAGTAGTGCTTAATTGGATACAAACTGTAGGAAAAGGGGCAAATAGAATGGAAAATTTCTGTCTCAGTATGGAGGAAGTAGAGTTCTTTGGTGACCGGTTATACGAGGTTGTGAAGGTGAAACGCACTAGGGCAGATTGGGAAACCATAATAAAAGTTTTAAGTTCCTTAATTGGGAGTGTTTTGTATAAATATAGGTGTTTGGGGAGAATATGTGGTAGGTGAATGAGTGATAGTTTATCACTATTTTTGTATTTTTTGACCTGTGTAAACTCCTCCATAGCACATTTTGCCTGTTCTGCATGCTGCTGGGAAGAGGTGTTTTTACCTGATCTTGTGTTTCTGTATCATTATATTAGTAAATGTGGCTGCCTTCTGTAATTGTTGAATACATTTGTCCCTTTTCTGTAATTTAATGATTTGCATACTGAGGAGAATCTACCTCACCTCTCTGTGTATATACGGAAGAGAATCTAACTGACCTCTATGTGTATATACTGAGGAGAATCTAACTAACCTCTGTGTATATACTGATTGGCTTGGCTTTCAATTCCCAATCATTGTTACAAAGCTTGTATAAAGAATCTAACACTGACTTGCAGGCATGCTGCATTCCAATTGGTGGCACTGTGGAGGTATTGTTCCATCTCCCTTATTTGCATAGTGGAATATGTTGGCACTACAAAAATAAAGATTACTACATAAACAGAAATAGGTATGACAATTGACAATTATTTTTGTAGCCTCATCTTGACCATGCCCTGCAACTAAACCAAGAGTTATCTTTTTTCATTGCATGAAGCAATGCAGAAAGTCAGACCCGTTTTACTCATTGAACTAACAAAGGTAAGAACATTTTTCACTATTGTATAACCTTTTATTTTGTCATTAATAATGTCAAATAAGATAACTTAAAATGCCAATGACATTGCCATTCCAAATACTCTATTTTATATTAATGTATATGATTGCTAATAATGCTCCTATATTCTGTATGAAATTAAAAATCATAAAAGTTTAGAAGTGAGCTTAGCAATTAGGCTAGAATATGGAAATAAAAGCAATTCAGACAAAATTACCTTCTTTTTTCCCCATGACCTGATGGAGCAGGAAATTATGCCACAGAGCACTGCTGTGTTAATCACCCATGCTTAACCTATTCATTCTTCCTGCTTGATTACTACAGCTTTTTACTCAACAGTGTTCTCATTTACCACTTATTCCCCATGCTAACATATAAACATCCAAACATACATTAAAAGGCTATAAACCTTTCAATCACACAAAAGAATAAAGCTATAATACAGGCTTGTGGATTCTATATAAATGCATACAATTAAAGAGGTGGCTCGTTCCATACAATAGTTTACAAGACTAAATTCCTAAAATCTTCATTTACTCCCTCCATGAAGTTTTTTTTTCTCACTAAGTTGTGTCTTTGTTCTATTAATTCGCAAAACTTAAAAAATTATTCAAAAGTTCCAAATATTAGCAATACATAAAATGTATTATTCAAGGACAGACAATGACAGCATATCACTAAAGGCCCTTTTAGACGGGACAAATGCCGGGCAAACGATGCCCGACACTCATCCTCGCACATACTCGCTCCCATGCTGTTGCACGGGAGCTAGTATCTCTGGCTCGCTCACAGAGCAGCCAGCAGGGGGCGGGGAGGCTGCAGGAGATTTCTCTCCTTACTATCCTCAGCCCCACTCCATTCACTTAACATAGTGGCTGTTCAATACTGAACAGCTGCTATTTACACCGAACGCTCATCGTCCATCGTTTATGCAGCATAAATGATGGAAGATGAGCTGATCGCTCAGTGTAAACAGTAGCCATTTAGTACTGAATGGCCACTATGTTAAGTGAATGGAGAGGGGTGGGGGAGAGCGAGGAGAGAAATCTCCTCCAGCCTTCCTGCTGCAAGCCAGCGATACTAGTGCAACACTGCGAGAGCAGGTATGTGCGGGAACGAGTGTCGGGCATTGTATGCCCGGCATTCGTCCCGTCTAAATGGGCCTCAACATGTGCCACAAATGTCCTATTGTGTAAGTAAATAGAAAAAAATTCCTAGGATCAGCGCTACTTTAAAAAGGAGTGCCTTACTTGGAGAAGGGAAGTTTCCATGCATCTTTGTGCATTACACTCATTTTTAAAGTAGTGCTGATCCTAGGGATTTTTTCTATTTACTTACACTGTTGTTACCCGGATCATCTTGTATTTTCTGGTGTTCCCATTGGATCTGCTGCTCTCCACCAATCAGTGGATTTAAGATAACAGATTAAATAAATGACAATTGTGGTTTTAAGACCTGACTCATTGGTGACGACCTTTCAGGTATTTCTGGTTCGATTGCCCCACTTTTTTGATGGTCTGGCTTTATGTACACATATAACTTGTTTGTTCTTCACCTTTACCAAACCGCTTTCCTTTCCCTTTCTTTTGACAAATGTCCTATTGGTAGCAATTTCACTGCTGAAATATCTGACAATTCCTAAAGCTAGGGGCAGCAGCTCTAGGAAAGAGCTACGCCACTTTGTCTCTTGTCAGTTCTGCTGTCTCTAGAAGCCTCATGGTAGGCCCATTATAGTCAATGGCTGTCCATGCCACCCCTGTAGTAAACGGAACAGAGGAGATGAAGTGGCACCAAGCTTTTCTAGGTCCACTGCCTCTTTGGTCTACTGATATGCTATCGACATCTATATTGAGTCAACCCCATTTAATATCATAAAGTTGAAAACACACACATTATTTTCAAACCAATTATTTTGATTTCCATCTAAGATTCTTACCCATGTCTTAAATACTTGTGCTATAATTAATTTGGTGGCAGTATACGTAAACACCAAATTTCCATTAAATAATGTTCTTAGAAATGCTTTCTTCTGATGGAATTGGCAAGAGACCTATTGACTATGGATAGAGGGATAGATTAGATATATAGTGTTAACTTACTCTCATTCTCCCATTTCGTATTGCAGGGCCATCCTCTGCAAGCCTTAACACATACAAGTCCATTTTGTACTCTCTCCCACCACGTATGCTGAATCCAAAACCTTTAGCTCCCTTTTCCATCTCTACTGTGAAATAGTCATAGTCCTGCAAAAAATGGGACATTTTTCAATGGGTTAATGTTTGCAGTGTATAAATGCTATGAAGACTTCTCAGCATGCAATCACTTCACTATCGTTGACCACATGTTCTATATTTGGCAAAAAAAAATCTTTTATGCTCTGATTTTTCCTTTGAAATGTTCATAAAGGCAGTAAAAGTTTGAAAATGAAAGGTGATGCCCTATACTTCCACTGTGTAAGAAAGGTGAGAATAGAATAGCTCTTTAGGTCTTTTAATAGGCCAGCCTCAGCAATAAACGCACACATGCATTGCATTGTAAATTATTTGATAGGAGGCGACTCCTATCAAATATCCAGATCCTAAGGGGAAAGAAACAAAGGCAATTTATCATCTGCTAAACCCTTCTTCCGCCTAATTGAAATATAATGAAATATGGTATAATCATTGAATACTGGGCCTAATGCAATCATCTTAGCTATTTTGACTTTGAAGTAGTCAGATAGTAGTGGTCATGGCATATTTACTCTTTCTTTATTTGGTGCTAACAGTAAAAATGAAACACCTTTGACACATTATATTATGTTGCATTCATCTCATACATTCACCAAAAGTAAAAAATAAACTTAATTTTCAAACTTTTTAGAACCCTTTTTTTAAAGTCCTTAATGATCAATGACTTACATGTACCTTATCAGTTGTCAGGGGTTGTATGAAGCTGACTTGGAATCTGAGCCCACTCAGTACCTGGAAAATGCTGGCTGTGGTAAAAACTTGTCACTCGCCTGCAATAGGTGGGTCCATAGACTGGCTCCAATGCTGGACATTTAATCTTGAGAGAGGGGGATTTCTTCCATTGCCCCATTGGTCCTGCGAAGCTATCGCAGGATGCTAATGGGTTGTCATAGCAGCCTGGAGCACAGTGAACACGTATCCAGGCCTGCTATGTATTTAAGCCTATTAAGTCCTGCCAGTAACAGCAGTCACATGGTCAAGACAGATAGTATGATTTAAAAACAAAAAATAAGTTTACTAAAATGTTAAAAATGAAATACATTTTAAAAAGTTCCAAAAACTCAGCTTTTCTCATTTTTGCATTAAAATAAAATTAAAAAGCATAATTCATATCACAGTCTCTGTAAATTTTTGGACTTATAAAGATATTACATTATTTATTCTTCATGGCAAATGCCATAGAAAAAGCAGAGAAGACTGCACAAGGCCAAAAATGCAGGTTGTCTTTGGCCACCTCATCTACCAAATCTGAATAAAAAGAGATGAAAAGCTCCTATGTATGCCTAAGTGAGACAAATAAAAGTTACAGCTTGTCCCTCAAAAATCAAGCTGTAACACAGCCCAACTGATGAAAACGTAAAAAGTTATGGGTCTCTGAATTCAATTACAGAAAGCAATTTTTTCTTTAAAAAAAAAAAAAGGATATTTTAAAAGTGATAAAACAAACTATATAAAGTTAGTATCACCATAATTGTACAGTCCCACAGATTTAAGTCAATATGTAATTTTTACTGCACTGGGAATCCATAAAAACAAAACTCAAAAAATAATGGCGCAACTGCTGCGTATTTTTTTTTCAATTTTACCCACCTAAAACTTTTAAGTTATTCAGTGCTCCATATGCTACATTAAATAGCACCATTAAGAAATACAACTTATACAATGAAAAACATGCCGATGCTGACAGAAAAATAAAAGACAACAGGTTTGGTAATGTGTTAGCCAGCAGAACAAATGTTATTGTTCCCAGCAAGAGAAACAAAATAATGTTTTTGGAATGACACCTTTTAATGGCTTATGGCTTGTTTACATGGGCGTATTATCCCCATGTATTACGCACACGGTGAGTGGGGGCAATGAAAGTCAATGGACTTTCATTCTTCCATTCACACCTCTGTATGGGCACTGCGTATTCATATACAGGAGAAATAAATTGCAGCATGCTCTATTTCTCCATGTATCATACGCAGCCCTTATATGGGCTGCACATAAAATGATGTCTATACGTATGCATTGCATATGGGCAGTGTTTTCATACATTTGGAAGGAAAAAAAACACTGCGCTTGTCCATGATGTCAGATTCCTGAGCATGCGCAGTGCGAATCGCAACCCTTACACGGTCTCTGCCGGCACAGTGTATGGACAACTCTGTGTACGACACTGCAGGAGACTCATAGCGTTGTATGCACAAGCCCTTGTGAATGAGCCCAAACAAAGAGAATGTATAGCTGAATCTGTTCTAGCGCAACAGATCCAGATGGACATTTACACCATCTTAATGGGCATTTATAAATCAGGGCCACCATCCCACCTCAAATGATGATCAAATCACCAGAGCCACCAGGATACCTAGAAGTCATTTGCTCCAATAGAGAGAAGGCAGAAAACGATTGTTTACCTCTAGTAGTGATGTACAGTCCACAGCTAGAGGTACTAAGGAAAACTGCAAAGAAACTCCACCATACCTTACACATGGGTGACCATCTGAAAATCATATTCCTGGACCCTCCACTCCTATGTTACAGAAAACCTCCGAATTTGAGAAACTTCATCATTAGGAGTGCATTGCCCTCTGGGAGATCTGCTGCAGAGATAATGTAACACACCATTTCTGTGTCCTTTTATGTGTGTGTATACTCTTAGAAGCTATATGCTATAATATTATAGTGTAAACTATGGAGGAAAATTGACTAAGCCCAGCATTTCCTGAGACGGATTGAGTAAAATTTACCATAGGGCACGGTGCGCTGAAAACATGAAGAGCATAAACATTTGTGACTTTTCTGTACCAGTATTCTGGCGTACAATAGTTACTAAATCTCTCCCCATGTCCTTTACACAATATGCCAAAAGTTAAAAGCCTTTTTTTTTATTAATAAAATAACCAATAAAACAATGGAAATGCCCACCTGGAATTGCCGATAATCAGGGAGTGGATACTGCCTAGTGTCAGGGGAATGCTGCCGGTACTCTATTAGAGGGGGTTGCCTGTAGTCCATAGGGGGAGGTTGCTGGTAATCAACTACTGGAGGATGTCGGTAATCTACTGGAGGTTGCCTGTAGTCCGTTGATGGCTGTCGGTAGTCCGTGTAGGGTGGCTGCCTTATGTCTGGTTTTACATCTTGTCTGGCTTTTACTTCTGATCTATAGCTATATAAAGCAAAATATTAATCATGATCATGCTCTTCATTACAACTGTAAATTAAAGATTTACAATGATCAATCGAACAGTAGCCAAAAACTAGAACAACAGATTACAAGGAAACAAGGTTGGTGAATTTGCTACACTGAATTGACTTATTTCTGACATTATGTTTTTTTTTTTTGTCCCAGTCCACTCCTTCAAGACATTTTGTTACTTTCTTGATTGTGCTTGGTTATATCCATGGGTGTATGTAGACATTAATGGATTTTTTTACAATTTTTATTTCAAGCAGCTGTTGCTATGCATCATTATGTATACTTGTATTTATGGTTTTGTATATTTGGTAACAGCATGCTTACTAGAGCATTTTATGTTGCCTCATGTCTTGCACTGCATATTGTGTAACGTCTTTACATTTGACAATAGATTAAAGGAAATAAAATGAAATATTAAGTATTTGGACTGAATTTCAAAACAAACTAAAAAAAATCCACATATTTCATCTTTACACTGGCTTGAGTGATCGCAATTTTAATATGGGTTTAAAAAGAGGAAAATTAAAACGACCCTTTAGGCCTGAAGAAACACATATGGCCACACCAGCTTCTCTAACTACCTGATATACACTGTGTATTATTATGCATCACTAGTCTAAGGCCTCCCTCACACAGACGTTTTCGTACAGCATTTAGCGCTGCCTTTTCAGCCCTGTGCTAAACGCTGTACAATGCTCCCATTCATTTCAATGGGGCTGTTCACACAAGCGTCAAAACGCAGTGTCTTCAATGCTGCACTTTGACATGCATGTTCTATCTTTGGCTGTTTTCAGCTCATTGAAAGTAATGGGCAATGGTTTTAGCCCTGCTGAAAATGTTGCACAACTTGGTACAACATTTATGGCAGCGCTAAACGCAAGTGCTAGTTACTCTACCAAAAAGGAAAACAAATCAATACTCGCCTAGCTAGTGCGATCTGGGTCCCTGCCGCTGCTCTCCGGACCTCCATGCAGGCTGCCGGACACTTGTCAGTGCCGACAAACCCTCTATTGCTAGTGACGGGGATTGAAATCCCTGCCTCCAGCAATAGATTGCTCTGATTGGCTGAGCATCAGCTGGCTCAACCAATCACAGCCAGTGCTGGATGCACCAATCACAGCCATTCATTGCATGGTTATGATTGGTGCATCAAGCGCCAGCTCTGATTGGTGGAGCCAGCTGACACTCAGCTGGCTCAGCCAATCAGAGCAATCTCTTGCTGGTATTTCAGTCCCCGTCACTAGCAATAGATGCTTTGTCTGCATTGACAAGTGTCCGGCAGCCTGCACCGAGCTCTGGAGAACATCGGTGGGGACCCAGACAGCACCAGCTAAGAGAGTATTGTTTTTTTTTTCAGCATTCTTGGCTGCGTTTTCAGCTGTGTTGACAACGCTGCTGAAACCACAGTAAACACAGCGTTGAAGAACACTGCGTTTCTGCAAATGCCTGTATGAGGGAGGCCTAAGCCCATGTGATCACTGCTGGTCAGAGCAGCATGTAGTATCTTAGACTACTGACGAAAACTATGCACACTGTGCACTGGGTAGTCAGAGAAGCGGTTTAGCCATCTTTGTTTCTCCATCTTTGTTTCTCCAAGCCTGGAGGGTCACTTTAAGAAGCCAACCAAATTAGTATGAGGCCCTTTAACATGGGCAGATCATTATGGACTAAAGTTCATCTGAGCGTTCACTTCTTCACTGATCATCTGCCTGTGTAAACCTAGCGCCCATCACACTACAAACAAAAAAAACACTTTTTCATTGAGTGATCGCATCTTTTATGTAGCACCAAAAATCATATGTTGTCAGTTGCACTTTGCCCTGTGTAAACAGGAATGTGCTGCTGTCAACATTGGAACTGTGTGTGCCCAAATGATCTTACTGGCTACACAAAGTACAGCTGACTGTTTAAGGCCGCCTGCACACGGGCGGAAATCCCGCGGGATTTCCGCCACTAAAAGCCTGCATAGGAGTGCATTACAATACGCACTCCTATGCAGATGGCCGCGGTTTGGCCGCGCGGCAAACAAACCGCGGCATGTCCTATTTTTGTGCGGGGCTCGCAGAGCCTCGCACAGATACGTCACTCACCCGGCCGCCGGCTCCGGTCTGCGCATGCGGCGGCTGCCCGGCAGCCGACATGAAAGAGCCGGGGCCGCCGGGCGCGGGTGAGTACGCGCTCGTCTCTGCAGGCGCTCAGGTCGGGTCCCGCGGCGAGAATTCTCGCCGCCGGATCCGACCCGCTCGTCTGCAGGCGGCCTAATGCGAATGGACACAAAAGAGCCCCAGCAATTTTCAAAAACATAGATTGGGGTCCATTCCTGGCAGAAAATCTGGCAATGTAAAAAGACATTTAAACTAGTTCATTTCTTTATACCTGCTTTCGTGGCCCTGTAACTGTAGTGGTTGTGGAGGCAGCGGCTGCCCTACTGGACTGTGTTGAGCTACTGGACTCTGTTGCGCCATTGGACTGTGCTGCTGGGCCATTGGACTCTGCTTTTCTGAACTTGGAGCAGAAGCTGGACTGTTCAGTTCTGTAAAGCCAAAAATAACAATCATTAAAATGATGGAACATACTCTGA
Organism: Eleutherodactylus coqui; assembly: GCF_035609145.1. NCBI lineage: Eukaryota > Metazoa > Chordata > Amphibia > Anura > Eleutherodactylidae > Eleutherodactylus > Eleutherodactylus coqui. The sequence continues at coordinate 176,772,828 of NC_089838.1, forward strand.
TGTCTGTCAACCCACCTAGTGTGCTGTTATTTTGTTCGGAAGGGGTGTCGTCTCATGCCATTTCAAATAATACAGATTGTCAAAAAAAATCAATCAAGCACCTAGAAGGAATCAAATTGGAATCAAATGAAACTTTCCCTGTGTGATTGTAATATTAATATAAGTAAGTGATTACAATATCAGAGCAAAAGGATAATTTATCATAGAAAACTGGACACTTGAACGGAGGCTCCAGTACCCTGCTGTAGCACCTCTAGTTTGGATGCAAGATGTGATAACGGTGGACATAGAGACTCTAGTATCCTGTTGTACCACCTCTAGCTTGGATACAAGATGTGATACGGGCAGGCATGGAGGCTCTAGTACCCGGTTTGGGCCGCCTCTAGCTTGGCTACAAGATGTGATACAGATGGGCATGGAGGCTCTAGTACCTTGTTGTACCGCCTCTAGTTTGGATGTAAGATGTGATACAGGAGGACATGGGGACTTAAATACCCTATTGTAGCGCCTCTAGCTTGGATGTAAGATGTGATATGGGCAGGCATGGAGGCTCTAGTACCCTGTTGTACCACCTCTAACTTGGCTACAAGATGTGATACGGGGGGCATGGAGGCTCTACTACCTTGCTGTACCACCTCTAGTTTGGATGTAACATGTGATACAGGAGTACATGGGTACTTTAATACCCTATTGTAGCGCTTCTACCTTGGATGTAAGATGTGATATGGACAGGCATGGAGGCTCTAGTGCCCAGTTGTACCACCTCTAGCTTGGATACAAGATGTAATATGAGTGGGCATGGAGGCATACAAGTTCTGTATGCTATCCTGCAGCATTCTTTTTGACAATGAGAGTATGTGAGTAATATTTGTACAGCTGCCATCGTGTAAAATAAATGTAAAATTAAAGATTAGGGAAATGATTATTTTTTTCAGTTCTAGTTAAAATCACTGTAATTTTGCATGCATCAGTTACATTTTCAATTTTTTTCTTAAAATTGTTGTGACATAACAGTACATTATGACTTCAAACATACACATAGTTCTAATTATTCTGCTATTTTGTAAGCCTCAATTTCCAAATTCAGTTTCACTAAAAATCCTGTCTCTTCAGTTTTAGGATGAGATCACATAGACCAGCGGGTACATGCAGCACAAGCCACTCCCACATATGGCCAAGCAAAGAGGTATTTGAAAACCCCCCATCACCAACTGATCTTACATTTTCCCTCATCTGGCTACTGCTCTGTGTATTTGCCCCCTCAAAACTACAATGCTTTCCAGTATATTCAATTATTAATATTGCCTGTTATACCAAATACATTATATGTACAAAAATTGGTTTTAATTAACTAGATGTAATTTTGTCAGTAGCAAACCATATGGTCATGGCTATTTTGCATCAAATTAGGTGGCTCCTAGAAACATTAATCTGTCTTGTCATTGGAAGCTTCAATCCACACAGGCAAGATAATCTTTGCAAGGCCGCCTGCATACGAACGGATTTGCATTGCGGAATCCGCGGTCGGCGTCCACACCACAGTTCCACAGCGAATACTGTCCATAGCATGCTGTGGAAAACCAATTCTTCCTGCACACTTGCGGCTCCCATTGCATTCAGAGGGCTCCCATTGCAGTCAACGGAAGCCATCTGACCCACAGTCCATCCGCAATCGATACTGCAGATAGGTCGCGGGTACCTGCGTCATTGCCTAGGGACGGCGAGGGGAAAACAAATATAAAAAAAGCAAATCTGTACTGCGCATGTCTGACGGCAGCTCGTTACAGCCATTCACAGTATAGAAAAAGAAGATAAATTACAGGTACGTGTGGACGTCGCCCAGGCACATGATCAGATTCCACTGTGGGCTCCTGCATGCGGAATCCGACCCGTCCGTGTGCAGGCGGCCTAATGTTCTATACCCCTTTAGTATATTACCTGCCATAAAATATTTTCTTTGTTGGACAAGTAAACCTAGGTAAAAAATTGGCCTTCTAAGGAATGTTTTCCTGACTCTGCATGGCAAAGATGAAAAGATGAAACTAAACCGGTCATCAGTTCTAGTGATATTAAACCCCCTTAAACCAATAAAATGATGTAATGCACATTTCTAAAGTTATTCCATTAGACTTATTGGGCAAAGTAAACCTTTTTATAGAGGAATGTATTTATATTTCCCATGTCATATATAAATTACGTCCGAGTGGTCCGATGGGCAGGCCGTCTCTGGTGGGCTAACTAGACTATATCTTTGGGCTTGCGTACCTTCCCTATCACTGCCCCATCAGCCACTGTGATTTAAGATGCCATCAACACAGCAATCAAACTCTCGTGCATGCCCTGGGTTTGGACCATGCGCAGTTTATTTGTCCCTTATGTGGATGGATTCAGTAGACTCAACTATGCATGTACCAATCCCGGAGTGTCCGGCACATCATGAGAGTTTGATCACTGCACTGATGACATGGAGAATGTCTTCATATCACAGTACCAGAGAGGGGCGGAGTTAGAGGAGGTATGCAGGCTTAAAGACATGGTCTAGCGCACCCATCGGAATACTCAGTTGGAATTTACATATAGCATTAAAAATTTAAATATGTTTGTTTTTAAGGTATGCTTTGTCCAGAAGGTCTAACAGAATACAAATGCGCACTACATCATTGTTTTATCGGCATAGGGGGTTTAATGGCTCTAGAATTGATAAGAATTTCCCTTTAATGAATATCAAGTCATGAGCCATAAAGAAAATACTGAATATCTGATATAAAGTAAACTGTACTACAGAGTTAATAAAAATAAAACTGCATGAAACCTCAAGGCCAGAAAATGAATTTGCAGGTTTCGCCCTGCTAACTACAAGAGGACTGAGTAAAATAACTACATGGCTCATTCTTCGAAAATTGCTACATATTAGTAGGAATAAAAAACATACATGAAACTTCTTAGCAAGTTCAAAAGTTGTCAGCATTGAGTCCTCAATTCATTCTAAAATGGTGATCTGATTCTTACCCTCCTGAGGAATGATGCATAGTGTCACACTTAACCCTGCATCTTTAATCAGTTTAACAATATCTGCATGAGGCATATTGATGATAGACTGGCTATTCACAGCTAAGATCCGGTCTCCAACTTTTAACTTTCCACAGCGATCTGCAGGGCTCCCCTCAATAATTCGACCAATTTTATGCGGTACAGCTGTAACACAATCAATCATACCAATTAGCCAGACTATATACATTAAGAAAAAAGTGCAATTTATTTAAATGCCTTAATCCTCTTCATATACATTTTGATATAAAAATAGTGAAATATTTCAGTTTTAAAACCAGACAGAGCATTTCCATTTCAGACAATGCAAAAGGTGAAATCTGCATCAAAATCCATGGGGGCATCCACTAGACAGTGGGCTATCCATAAGGCGTCATTACAAAACTTTGAATAGTGTCCCATTTTACCATGAATACCATCAATAGCCAATGAGTCCGGGAAATAGAAATTTTATGATCCTAATGGGCTTTATTTTGTTGGCTGTGTCCTTTGCTCTCTTCATTGGCCTTAGTACTCCACATCCCATTATCCTTCCTCCTCGAATCTCAGTTCTTCTTTGGCACGGCTTCATTTATAATTATCCGGTTTAATTTTTGCAGTGGAAATAGGTCTCCTTAGTAGCTTGATCTCATAGTGGCTGCCAGGCCTGCTAGCCTGATTGTTATACCTATGGTCTAGGACAGGTTGAACGATCTTTAGCATAACTCTGTGGTGTGTTTTGATACCACTAAAGAATACTAATAAAGTAAACCCATTTAGAAGGAACGAGTGTCGGGCAAACGATGTCCAACACTTGTCCCCACACATATTAGCTCTTGTGCACCTGCACGGGAGCTAGTATCGCTGGCTCACAGCAGGGTAGCAAGAGGAGATTTCACTCCTTGCACTCCCCCACCCCTCTCCATTGACTTAACATAGTGGCCGCTCAATATTCAATGGCTGCTATTTACACTGAGCGATCAGCTCATCACCCATCGTTTATGCAGCATAATCGATGAACGATGAGCTGACCACTGATCGCTCAGTGTAAATAGCAGCCATTCAGTACTGAACGGCTGCTATTTTAAGGCACTGGAGAGGGGCAGGAGAGCGCGAGGAGAGAAATCTTCTGCAGCCTCCCTACTGTGAGCCAGCAATACTAGCTTCCATGCAGCAGCACAAGAGCAAGTATATGTGGGGACTAGTGATGAGCGAGCATACTCGCTAAGGGCAATTGCTCGAGCGAGCATTGCCCTTAGCGAGTACCTGCCCGCTCGAGAGACAAGGTTCGGGTGCCTGCAGCGCGCAGGGAGCTGCGGGGGAGAGCGGGAGGAACGGAGGGGAGATCTCTCTCTCCCTCTCCCCCCCCCCCCCACTGACTGCCGCTACTTACCGCTCCCCCGTGCCGGCACCCGAACCTTGTCTCTCAAGCGGGTAAGTACTTGCTAAGGGCAATGCTCGCTCGAGCAATTACCCTTAGCGAGTATGCTCGCTCATCTCTAGTGGGGACGAGTGTCGGGCTTCATTTGACAGACATTCGTCCCGTCTGAATGGGCCTTTATTCACAGCTGATTCTATTGGGAGCTGCGCCAGAGAAGGCTCCATTCTAACTACAGGGTTTACCCCAATTCCTTCACCTGATGGCATCTGTGGAGTGGACTGCACTCCAATTCATGTGCAAACAGTGTTGTGTACTCACAACCTAATAAGGAGAGCAAGTTATATCCGCCATCCGATTATACTATCCTGCAGTCTCCACATGAAACACATTTTTTTCTCTCTCCTATTGCTATAGGCTTGGTACCCTGCTCGTTATACCTATGGCCTAGATCTAATGATCTCTACTGGTATGTGATATAAGAGACAAAAATGTTGCAGTGTGCCAACTAAACAGATTATGAAAGTTTTAGAATGCAAATTTTCTCTGCTTATTATAATAATTAGAATATAATTTTCCCTCCCATTTTCTAACAAATGTACTTTGTATGTCTATGTAAAACATTTAATGTAGCAGCTGGTCAGATGATCTGTTGTATTCACATGTTGGACCTCAACATTAATTGTCTTAGAAAAAAATAATCATTTATCAATGCTTTCCTTTGTAAAGAACAGAATTATTATTTTTGACAGTTGACTTAACAGATAAGCACTCAAGCTGACATTGCACTCGGCATGCTTATTTAAGGATAAATCAAGCAGGAAGCCAACTCCTTGGTAATCCTGATATATTTGTTGTAGGCCTAAAGGATTAGTTTATAGCAAAGTGATTGATTTAAATTCGAGAATAGTTCTATAGACAAGACATGTACTGATGAAATGAACTCACGTAAGTATCAGATGTCTTCAAAAGATATCTTGTGCCTTCACAAACTGAAGGAAGCAGTAGGAACCAAGAAGTCATATTCGGCATTAAAATGGAATGCCAAATGCAAGGCAACTTTTTGTGAGCATTACAGAATACAGAGACAGATTTGGATAGAACTATGCTTATATAAATGGCCAATCCAAAATAACACATATTACATTAATAATAAATGATCTGGGAAGATGAATCATTCAATATTACATATCAGAGAAAAAAAGTTCTGTCCCATTGTTACATGCTTAGATCGTCCCTCCAGTATCATACAAGCTACTGTAAGGGTACCTTTACATGGAACGACCGAAGTATTGGATAGTCATCCCAATGACTATCGCTCCTGTCCTTTCACACAGGAGCAATAGTCGTTAAGTGAATGGAAGCAGAGTGTTGCGGAGGTCTCTTCCAGCCACCCACCTTCATTCACTGTGAACAGGTAGTCCTTCAAAGATGCACAACTGCCTGTTTACACTGAGTGAGAAGTTGCTCACTAGTTGTTTCATATCAGTGAGCTGAAACAAAGTGACTAGCGACTAAAGTGTGATTTCTCGCTCAGGACCCTGTGGGATCCCATATAACCATCAATGAAAATCGCTTGTTTGAGCGATTTTTCAGCCTATAGTTGACCCGTGTAAAAGTACCCTAACTGAATGCAATACATCGATTAGCAAAAGAAAACATGTAAGAAAACAGATAGATTATTGAGAAGATATCATATAATGTTTAAAATAATAAAACACTTTACATTTATTTGGTATTTATGTACTGAGGAAAACCACATCCAAGGGCAGCATGAAGTAGTGACAGAGTCCCTGGTCACTTACAGCATTTATCTGCTGCCACACAAGCACAGCTAATAGTTCTCTCAATATTGTGCTCATGCTGTGTAGTCTGGGCTATTCATGAGCAGCATGCCCATGCCCCTTCCCCGCCGCTAATTAACAGCTTTATTCCTATACACACTATAAGAAGAACGCTGTCAAACATCTGCGGGAGGTAGGGGAAGCCAAAGCACATGAAGATTTTGGACGACATGCTGTGACACACAAACATTCATTTTATGAAACCTATGGCAGCTAAAAAAAGCAAGTGACATGATGCTGCACTTGGAGATTCTGTGACCAGTTTATACTAAAGAGAGAGCACCATAAATATAGTGACAGCTTCCCTTTAAAGGGATTTTCCAGGACTTTTTAAAACTGGCTAAAGGCAAAGACTGGAATAAAATAATAAGATACCAAGTCCTCAACCATAAAAGGTCCTGCTGCTCCAGTGCAGAACAAATGTTGTACATGGCAGCATCATTGCTGAAGCCAGTGATTGAATGCAGCAGTTACATGACGGATAATTGGCACGTGACCACTGCAGGAACTTCCAGAACTGGAATGATTGCACTGTAGTGGTAGTACATTCAACAGGCGAGTACTGGATAGTTTACAGTTTTAATTGCACCCTACATTGCCTCCCTCATGTCAATCCACCACCCAGCCCGCGCCCTTCGCTCAACTAACGAAATCAGATTAGGCGCCCCTTTAATTCGAACCTCTCATTCCCGCCTCCAAGACTTCTCCAGAGCAGCACCAGTCCTCTGGAACACGCTACCCCAAACTGTCTGTGCAATCCCCAACACACAAAACTTCAGGCGTGCTCTAAAAATGCACCTCTTCAGGGAGGCATACCATATCTCCTAAACCAAACCCCTCTGTACTCCCCCCCCTGATAACATGCTCCCTGTCCTACTGACTGCAATCCCTGATAGTCGTATTTAACCGCCCCCTGCAGTCATATTGATTCAACCACTATACGGCTAAAGTCTGACGATTGTCTATGTATATAGCATCCGCACTCTCCACCTCACCATACCATGCACATCTCCAGCCCCTTTACCTTCTGTATCACCCCATTATTTGTAGTATGTAAGCTCGTTGGAGCAGGACCCTCACCACTACTGTTTCCATCAACTGATTATGCTGCGGAAACGCTGCGGAATATATTGGCGCTTTTTTTTAAAAAACAGATCCTCCTTTCCTGGCAAACAAAGATAGCTGCACCACTTTTGTGACTACCTAAAGCATATTGTGCACTAGTATGCATCATTACTCGAAGATACTACATGCTGCTTTAAGTGGCTAGTGCTACCCACATGAGCAGCACTGGCCAGTCAGAACAGCATATAGTTCTATACTACCGATGCATACTAATGCAGAGTGTGCATCAGATAGACAGAGAAGCGGTGCAGTCGTATTTGTTTGCCCAAGCCTGGAGGATCGCTTAAAGTCTCTGAACATGCTTAATAACTACATTTTGGTCACCAGTTTCCTGAATAAGTTTCTCTTCTTTTTAGGACACCAACTCTAACCAGCATCCTTCCTATAGTCTGGTTATTCTATTCATAGCATCGATCCTCACAGATAAGGGGAAATGGGGGGATACCCCTGAAACTGCAATATGTCTGAAACAGGGACCAGTAGTACAACCTGACCAACCAGTGGTTTCAATATGCAGACTGTAACTCAGATCGGCAAAGACTGTTGACTGTCATTTCAAGTTTAACCCTTTCCAATCCAATTTGTATCCTGGTTTTCCTAGTGGGCTTACTCTTTTTCTGCCGTTATACAACGGCGCTATCTGCTGACTAAAGCCAGTACTGCATGGGGTGACACGTTGGATAGGCTCCGACAGCAGAGAGGCTGGCAATATACAGTAAGAGAACCCCGACGGATGTCTTCCAACATCTGAGGTGTACAGCCTTAAATCATAATGTCTTCAGACGTCAGACAGTGAATTGGAAAGGGTTAAGTGGCCCTGAAAATATTGTAACGGGCCATTGTAACTTGTGTGACCTCTGTATTGTCAATTCAGAAATAAAAGTTTGTAAGCAAGGTGCAGTATGGAAGTTACACAGGTCTACATACAAAATAAATCAAAAAAGTCAAGACAAGCATGTGAAAACAGGAACATAAGGAAAACCTAAAGTAATCTGGGAACACACACTGCGAATCAGACAGTCACAGTTTGTGTTATTCTTTTAGCTTAGTTTGTAGTTGGGAAATAAATGATGCAACAGTTTCTAGAACATAACTTAGCAAAACAAAAAGCTATAAGTGAATATGACAGCTTACGAAGCACTGGTACTAAAAGTCTAGCAGAATATTTTTCTATTTTAGCCTGAGCTAATGAATGTATTGTCTCGGTCACAGAACAAAATATTGTACAATATAAAATCCTTTAGACTTTTGGGCCATGTTCTCTGATAGTAAAGACTCTTAAAAACTCCCATTGGTCTTATTCTCAGCTTTTTATTATACAGTATATTAATCTACTTCACTGTTTTTCTAGGCTGATTCTTTAATCTCATCTGCTCTATTTATTGAGTACCTGTGCCTTGCACCACGGGGATTTACATTTTCAGTAGAAACAAAATTAGTTTATGGAGAAGCCGAAAAAGAGAAATATTGTGCAACATAAAGCTCTAAATCAATAGATACAGCAAATTGGAGGGGGAAATAAAACCTATATCTAATTTATTGTTTTATGAATACGGCAATTAAATGTAGACTGCAATATGACTGTCGTGCTCTGCTCTTGCTCTGATAAATCATCATAGACTAAATTGGTTCTAAATCCCAACTATTTAGTTCTAGGTCTGGCTTTTCTGGAATGTGTTAGAGAGTTTCTGCTTTGTGATTTAATAAATTGAGGGCATGTGGCGGTTTAATAGGAAACGCTGACATCTACCGCTTCTCCACTTAACACATGTCTAGCAGTTGATTGTTAAGAAAAAAACTCCAAACAAAAGATTATAATATGCATTCTCTACTGAAAATAAAGGTGACATTCAATCCTTGTCACAATTGTACATTTTATTAAGGTTTTCAAAAGTTGAAACAGTAAGATCCAGATATATTTGTAAGGATTCCGTGAAATTAAATTTGCTATGTTTTGTTTAAGCCTTAGTCATTCCACTCGTCTTGGCAGCTGCCATGACGCTTTAAAATGCCAGAGAGGAACATTGTGTGAGTCACAGGCAGCACCAGGTGAGGTCTGATGCGGCGCGAGAAGTGACGGCTAATAGACTGGAGGCAACAGAGCCGGAACAGGAAAGAAAAAGATTATGGTTGCACTTATTTGTATGAACCAGGCCTGAAGAAAGCCTGCAGAGAAAATAGGGAATAATTTCCTACTAATCCGTTCAATTTTCGACTGCAAAGCGCCTGAAAGAAGGGGCTTATTCAAGGAGCAAGACGTGATCATTTTTTAGGTCTTATTTGTTGATTGGGGGATGAAGGGAAGAATTGCTCAAATATGGCATATGCTGTATGTGATTTTCTGTTTAGTATTCCTTCAAATGGTACTGTGTTCCTCTGGCTTTGTTAATTAATACCTCTTCCATAACTGGCTGTAGAACTGCATCAACGGAGGAAGAAAATGTTTTTAGTGATCAGCTATGGTTTCTAGTCTATAACTGATGTTATCTTTAAATTCTAGTAAACAACGTCTGAGACCAAGAACAATACTATAAGTCCACAATTCATTCTGTCTAGAGAACATACCAATTGTGGCTCCAGATTCCGGCCTGTTCAAAGAACTAATAATTACAAAACCAAATCCCTCGTTCTCCTTGCGGTGGATGACCACATCACTGGACTGCGAGTTCTGAGAAAAGCACTCCGGAGGGGAAGTGTTGCTCTGTGCCGTATGGTTACTGTTTGGATACGCAGAGTCACTTCTCGGGGAGCTGTGGTGTGTTGACACCGAGCCAGGACTCCTGCCATTCTCTGGGCATGTGTCACCTATAATAAAACACAAAGCACTCTTACTGAAAGGCAATGCAGCATTCTTAATTTTACTGTATATAGCTGCGGTATATCACTTATAGAACAGCATTTATTAGGAGGATAGTCACGCGTCTGTTACATAATACTGAAACAAATCTAGGGCGATAGTTGTTCTTGCTTGCTATTGCAAAAAAACTGTGATCTGTTGCTTTCGGCAGCTTCAACAGAAGAAATATTAACCCCTTCCTGCAACATGACGTACATGTACATCATGGCAGGGAATGAGTGAACATTGCTGTACACATGTAGCATGTCTTTCGATTGTCACCATGAGATCAGCTCCCTGTGATCACCTTGTGGCTTCCCCCCTTATGTTCACCTCATGACCATATGTGTTGTGATACCTGGGGGTACTGGCATAACAGATTGTTATGTGGTTGCCTCAAGTAGCACACATATGGTTATTATGGGTACTGAAATGTTACTCCTGTAGATAAACACTAGAGATGAGCGAACGTACTCGGATAAGCACTACTCGTCCGAGTAATGTGCTTTATCCGAGTATCGCTGTGCTCGTCCTGAAAGATTCGGGGCGCTCCGCTGCTGACAGGTGAGTCGCAGTGGGGAGCGGGGCAGAGCGGGCAGGAGAGAAGGAGAGAAAGATCTCCCCTCCATTCCTCCCCGCTCTCCCCTGCAGCTCCCCGCTCCGCAACGCGTCCCGAATCTTTCAGGACGAGCAGAGAGGTACTCGGATAAAGCACATTACTCGGACGAGTAGTGCTTATCCGAGTACGTTCGCTCATCTCTAATAAACACCGCTTACCAGATCAATTTTTTGTTTGTTTTTTAGAGCCATAAGTATATCTTGTGCTTTAAAATGGTTGTACGACCATAGAAAAAAAATGTCTACTTTCTTCCAGAAAGTGTCACTCGTGTCCAATGTCTGAGTCTTGTAATGAAGCCCAGCCCAATGAATATGAATAGCGCTCAATTGCAACACCAGAAATAGTTCAAGGAATGTGATTGTAATACTCCACATTACATTACTTCTTAGGATGTACATACCTATAGATAGCACCTTTCGTCTCACAGTAAGATTGACTTGTCCATTACGAGCAGCATTATGCATGAGATCAATCACATATCGGTGGGTTTTGCCAGCAACTGGGATACCATCTACATATAGCAATTCATCACCAGGACGGAGACGGCCATCTCTGTCTGCTGAACCCATGGCTATTACTGCACCAATTAAAATCTAGACAAAAGAAATGATTTAGTCCATATGATGAAGCATAAATGATGAAATGTATGCAAAATAAAAGTATACATGTACTGACATCCCAGTCAAACAATGAAAGTCAATGATAATTGCTCAGTCTAAATGCAAGCCAACAACTGAATGAGGAAAGCTTTTCATTCGGCCATTTTATGCAGGTGTAAAAACCATTGTTGGCTCATTGTTTGGCTTAAACAGAGCTTGTGCAGTCCGTCTCATTCACTTATACAGAAACTGAATGATTCTAAACGATTCCCATTTGAACGAGCCAACTATGCATTTGTCTGTCTGAACAGTCTGCACGAGTAAAAACAAGTTAGTGGTAACGTCACTTGCTCATTCGCTTGTTCAAAACTGTCATCCCAGAAAAATAAACTAAGATAACTGAGAACAGAAAAAATGTCTATTAACTAGAGATGAGCGAGTATACTCGCTAAAGGCAATTGCTCGAGCGAGCATTGCCTTTAGCGAGTACCTGCCCGCTCGAGACGAAAGGTTCGGGTGCCGGCGCGGGGGAGCGGTGAGTAGCGGCAGTCAGCAGGAGGGAGCGGGGGGGAAGAGAGGGAGAGATCTCCCCTCCGTTCCGCCC